>NC_084574.2:37500000-37557500 GCF_033978685.3 Nerophis lumbriciformis | reverse complement strand
TTTTCACAATACCCCACAGATTTTCTATGGGGCTAAGGTCAGGGGAGTTGGCGGGCCAATTTAGAACAGAAATACCATGGTCCGTAAACCAGGCACGGGTAGATTTTGCGCTGTGTGCAGGCGCCAAGTCCTGTTGGAACTTGAAATCTCCATCTCCATAGAGCAGGTCAGCAGCAGGAAGCATGAAGTGCTCTATAACTTGCTGGTAGATGGCTGCGTTGACCCTGGATCTCAGGAAACAGAGTGGACCGACACCAGCAGATGACATGGCACCCCAAACCATCACTGATGGTGGAAACCTTACACTAGACTTCAGGCAACGTGGATCCTGTGCCTCTCCTGTCTTCCTCCAGACTCTGGGACCTCGATTTCCAAAGGAAATGCAAAATTTGCTTTCGTCAGAAAACATGACTTTGGACCACTCAGCAGCAGTCCAGACTCCATGCCACGCCGCATTAACGCAGTAATTGAGGCAAAAGGAGCTCCAACCAAGTATTGAGTATTGCACATGCTCATATTTTTCATTTTCATACTTTTCAGTTGGCCAACATTTCTAAAAATCCCTTTTTTGTATTAGCCTTAAGTAATATTCTAATTTTGTGACACACGGAATTTTGGATTTTCATTTGTTGCCACTTCAAATCATCAAAATTAAATGAAATAAACATTTGAATGCATCAGTCTTTGTGCAATGAATAAATATAATGTACAAGTTACACCTTTTGAATGCAATTACTGAAATAAATCAAGTTTTTCAAAATATTCTAATTCACTGGCTTTTACCTGTATATATACTCTATTAGCCACAACACAACCAGGCTTATATTTAATATGCCTTAAATTAATCCCGCATAACAAACACCTCCCCCCTCCCGTCCATATAACCCGCCAATACAACTCAAACACCTGCACAACACACTCAATCCCACAGCCCAAAGTACCGTTCACCTCCCCAAATTTCATACAGCACATATATTTCCCCAAAGTCCCCAAAGTTACTTACGTGACATGCACAAAGGGGCACACACGTACGGGCAAGCGATCAAATGTTTGGAAGCCGCAGCTGCATGCGTACTCACGGTACCGCGTCTGCGTATCCAACTCAAAGCCCTCCTGGTAAGAGTCTCTGTTGTCCCAGTTCTCCACAGGCCAATGGTAAAGCTTGACTGTCATCTTCCGGGAATGTAAACAATGAAACACCGGCTGTGTTTGTGTTGCTGCAGCCGCCCGCAATACACCGCTTCCCACCTACAGCTTTCTACTTTGCCGTCTCCATTGTTCGTTGAACAAATTGCAAAAGATTCACCAACACAGATGTCCAAAATACTGTGGAATTTTGCGATGAAAACAGACGACTTAATAGCTGGCCACCATGCTGTCCCAAAATGTCCTCCACAATCCGTGACGTCACGCGCTGACGTCATCATACCGAGACGTTTTCAGCAGGATATTTTGCGCGAAATTTAAAATTGCACTTTAGTAAGCTAACCCGGCCGTATTGGCATGTGTTGCAATGTTAAGATTTCATCATTGATATATAAACTATCAGACTGCGTGGTCGGTAGTAGTGGGTTTCAGCAGGCCTTTAAGAGTGTGAGAAGAGCAGCAGAACCCTCGTCATCAAAGACCTCTTCAAAGTTGTCGCTCGCTTCTCTCTTTGCCATTACGTCTTGTGCAGCTCTTTCACTAGGAGTCCACAATCACAATGTACCCGCATAATGGACCTTGATTGCTATATCTACGCCCTTTAAAGTGCACACTTTAACAGCTATTGCCTTTTTTTTTTTCTTTTTCTTTTTTCTTTAACCCGCTTGCAATTTCACCCTGGCAGGAAATCACTTTTATTCATTTGGTCAAATAAATGTTGATGCCATTCAAATACATTGTTAAAGTTGCACAATGTTGTGGGCGCCATTATGAGTGTGTGTGTGTGTGTGTGTGTGTGTGACAGGTGGAGGAGGCCCTGGAGGGAGTGAAGAACGCCACCAACGAGCAAGACCTGGCCAACCGCTTCAAAGAGTTTGGGAAGGAGATGGTGAAGCTTAATTATGTAGCAGCCCGGAGACAGCAGGTACTCTTCCTGGTCTGGATCTTGCTCTTTCACTCAACCTAAACCTCTCCTGACTTCTTGGCAACATTCATACACAATTGATTTGATTTCAGCAGCACAGTCTCATTAACACTCACAAAACACCATTGTGAGGGCGGGGCCGCCTTTAACGGCATTAGAATCAGAATCAGAATCAGCTTTATTGTCATTACGCAAGGTAACGAGATTGAGGCCATTCCATACAGTGAGATGTGTGCATGCTAGAAAAACAATGTGCAAATATATAAAAATGTAAAAAATGTAGAAGTGCAATGAATATGGTGTGAAATGAATATATACATGAAAAAACAAAACAAAAACAGGGTGGTTGGTGGAATGGGTTATTGCACCGAAGAGAAGGCAGTTATGAGGGACAATGGGGCAGTCCGTTCAGGATGGTTATGGCCCTGGGGAAGAAGCTGTTCTTTAGTCTGTTTGTTTTGGTTTTAATGCACCTGTAGCGCTTCCCAGAGGGCAGCAGGTGGAACAGGTCAGAGCCAGGGAGAGCCAACAGAATACAATGATGTGCAAATCCTTTTCAACTTATATTCAATTGAATAGACTGCAAAGACAAGATATTTCATGTTCACACTGAGAAACTTTCTTATTTTGGAAATAATTATGAACTTAGAATTTAATGGCAGCAACACATTGCAAAAAAGTTGTCAGAGGGGCATTTTTACCAGTGTGTTACATGGCCTTTCCTTTAAACAACACTCAGTAAAGGTTTGGGAACTGAGGAGACACATTTTTGAAGTGGAATTCTTTCCCATTCTTGCTTGATGTACAGCTTAAGTTGTTCAACAGTCTCCCATCTCATATTTTAGCCTTCACACATTTTCAATGTCTGGACTACAGGCGGGCCAGTCTAGTACCCGCACTCTTTTACTATGAAGCCACGATGTTGCAACACGTGGCTTGGCATTGTCTTGCTGAAATAAGCAGGGGCGTCCATGATAACGTTGCTTGGATGGCAACATAGGTTGCTCCAAAAGCTGTATGTACCTTTCAGCATTAATGGTGCCTTCACAGATGTGTAAGTTACCCATGTCTTGGCCACTAATACACCCCCATACCATCACAGTTGCTGACTTTTCAACTCTGTGTCTTGAACAGTCCGGAGGGTTCTTTTCCTCTTTGATCCAGAGGACATGACGTCCACAGTTTCCAAAAACAATTTGAAATGTGGACTCGTCAGACCACAGAACACTTTTCCACTTTGCATCAGTCCATCTTAGATGAGCTCGGGCCCAGCGAAGCCGGCAGCGTTTCTGGGTGTTGTTGATAAATGGCTTTGGCTTTGCATAGTAGTGTTTTAACTTGCACTTACAGATGTAGCAACCCACTGTAGTTACTGACAGTGGTTTTCTGAAGTGTTCCTGAGCCCATGTGGTGATATCCTTTACATACTGATGTGGCTTTTTTGATGCAGTACCGCCTGAGGGATCCAAGGTGTGTAATATCATCGCTTACCTGGCAGTGATTTCTCCAGATTCTCTGAACCTTTTGATGATATCACGGAGCGTAGATGGTGAAATCCCTAAATTCCTTGCAATAGCTGCTTGAGAAATGTTGTTCTTAAACAATTTGCTCAGGCATTTGTTGACGAAGTGGTGACCCTCGCCCCGTCCTTGTTTGTGAATGACTGAGCATTTCATGGAAGCTGCTTTTATACCCAATCATGGCACCCACCTGTGCCCAATTAGCCTGTTCACCTGTGGGATGTTCCAAATAAGTCTTTGATAAGCATTCCTCAACTTTCTCAGTCTTTTTTGCCACTTGTGCCAGCCTGTTTGTTAACAAAACAATTAGCTTATGTGTGGTTTAATAATGTAACAATGGGTGAAAACAAACAAGTGAGGGAGATTATATATTTGTGGGTGTATATTATATATTTGTGGGTGTATATTATATATTTTTGTGTGTATATTATATATTTGTGGGTGTATATTATATATTCGTGGGTGTATATTATATATTTGTGGGTGTATATTATATATTTGTGGGTGTATATAATATATTTTTGGTTGTTCATAAACAACCTGACAGTCCCTGCAGGATTTCGCAGGCCTTTTTTGTAATTGTCGCACCCTAAAATGCCAAAATTTGTGGCAGATTTTTCAGAAAGTTGCAAAGTTTTAAACCTTATTTTTTTTAAACACCATTGACAACTTGTGGGTTTATGAATTTGTCATCAATGTTTTTCATGTTCCACCCAAAAAGCGTAGGATTTCAACAAAAATCCTGAATTGATGTCTTACTCACTTTATACTGCACAGACTTAAATGTAAACACTAGATGGCAGTACAGAGCACATACGCAGAGCTCATTGTCAATCTACTGTACTGTTCTAATAATAGTAGAAATGAATGATAATTACTTCCTTATTGTCTGTCGTCCACAAGTTGGAGACATTCTCCATGTATGTTTTATGCTTTTTAAACATTTATTTGTGTTCCAACACATTTACGCCCGAGCGTTAAGAGCATTTGTGTTCTGTTGAGAGCCATCTACAAAACAAATATTTTGATAGTAAATGAGTGACCATCACACCTCAACATCTCGGTCATGTAAGCACCGCCTCTTTGCTAAGTCAGCATTGAGAAGGAAAATATTGTTCAAATATCTTCCGACATGGATAAATAAAGGTAAGTAGAGATATAAATGCATGCAAACTAGGAAGTTAACATGAAGGTGTGTTGCTAAATGTTTATATACTACATTACCCAGAAGGCTTAGCGCCGTAGACAGGGAAAGTAGGTCTGTGGGAGGACGACAATTTTGCGGTTGGATCAACCGAGAGTTGGTATATTGTCACAAGACATTGATACAACGTTGATTATACGTACATGTCCTTTAGAACGGGCTTTGAAACAATGTTGCTAAATAGTTGTATTTGTGCATTGAGACAACGTTGATGTCTAACGATGGATCAACGTTGTTCGATGGCATATCTCAATAGTCCCAACCTGACATTGAATAAACGTCGACAAAAAGCACGTTGTTTCAACGTTGTATTTACGTTGTAGAATATTGTTTGGGAAATGACCACATTTCAATGTTCAATCAACATCAGAACCCAACATTGATTAAGTGTTGTCAAAAAGCATGTTGTTTCAATGTTGTATTTGTGTTGTAGAATATTGGTTGGGAAATGACCAAAATTCAATGGTCAAATCAACATCAGAACCCAACATTGAATACAAATCGTCAAAAAGCATGTTGGTTCAACGTTGTACAAACCCCGTTTCCATATGAGTTGGGAAATTGTGTTAGATGTAAATATAAACGGAATACAATGATTTGCAAATCATTTTCAACCCATATTCAGTTGAATATGCTACAAAGACAACATATTTGATGTTCAAACTCATAAACATTTTTTTTTTGCAAATCATTAACTTTAGAATTTGATGCCAGCAACACGTGACAAAGAAGTTGGGAAAGGTGGCAATAAATACTGATAAAGTTGAGGAATGCTCATCAAACACTTATTTGGAACATCCCACAGGTGAACAGGCTAATTGGGAACAGGTGGGTGCCATGATTGGGTATAAAAGTAGATTCCATGAAATGCTCAGTCATTCACAAACAAGGATGGGGCGAGGGTCACCACTTTGTCAACAAATGCGTGAGCAAATTGTTGAACAGTTTAAGAAAAACCTTTCTCAACCAGCTATTGCAAGGAATTTAGGGATTTCACCATCTATGGTCCGTAATATCATCAAAGGGTTCAGAGAATCTGGAAAAATCACTGCACGTAAGCAGCTAAGCCCGTGACCTTCGATCCCTCAGGCTGTACTGCATCAACAAGCGACATCAGTGTGTAAAGGATATCACCACATGGGCTCAGGAACACTTCAGAAACCCACTGTCAGTAACTACAGTTGGTCGCTACATCTGTAAGTGCAAGTTAAAACTCTCCTATGCAAGGCGAAAACCGTTTATCAACAACACCCAGAAACGCCGTCGACTTCGCTGGGCCTGAGCTCATCTAAGATGGACTGATACAAAGTGGAAAAGTGTTCTGTGGTCTGACGAGTGCACATTTCAAATTGTTTTTGGAAACTGTGGACGTCGTGTCCTCTGGACCAAAGAGGAAAAGAACCATCCGGATTGTTATAGGCGCAAAGTTGAAAAGCCAGCATCTGTGATAGTATGGGGGTGTATTAGTGCCCAAGACATGGGTAACTTACACATCTGTGAAGGCGCCATTAATGCTGAAAGGTGCATACAGGTTTTGGAGCAACATATGTTGCCATCCAAGCAACGTTATCATGGACGCCCCTGCTTATTTCAGCAAGACAATGCCAAGCCACAACTTAAGCTGTACATCAAGCAAGAATGGGAAAGAATTCCACCTGAGAAGCTTAAAAAATGTGTCTCCTCAGTTCCCAAACGTTTACTGAGTGTTGTTAAAAGGAAAGGCCATGTAACACAGTGGTGAACATGCCCTTTCCCAACTACTTTGGCACGTGTTGCAGCCATGAAATTCTAAGTTAATTATTATTTGCAAAAAAAATAAAGTTTATGAGTTTGAACATCAAATATGTTGTCTTTGTAGTGCATTCAATTGAATATGGGTTGAAAAGGATTTGCAAATCATTGTATTCCGTTTATATTTACATCCAACACAATTTCCCAACTCATATGGAAACAGGGTTTGTATTTATGTTGTAGAATATTGGTTGGGAAATGACCACAATTCAATGTTCAAATCAACATCAGAACCCAACATTGATTAAACGTTCTCAAAAAGCCTGTTGTTTCAATTTGTGTTGTAGAATATTGGTTGGGAAATCACCGAATTTCAATGTTTAAATCAACGTCAGAACCCGACATTGATTAAACGTTGTCAAAAAGCATGTTGTTTCAACGTTATGTTTGAGTTGCTCAAAATATGCGAGGTGGTCGTGGGCACTTAGACAAAGTTGCGAGGTGGTGCATAAGGGACGCCATGTTGCCGTAGTAACACCATAAAGAGTACATTTGTCCTATGAAAGTATCTGTGCTCACTCTTCAGGAGCTGAAGGACCCGCAGTGTCGGGACGAGATGGCGGCCGCACGCGGCGCTCTGAAGAAGAACGCCACCATGCTGTACACCGCCTCGCAGGCCTTCCTGCGCCACCCGGACGTGGCGGCCACGCGCGCCAACCGGGACTACGTGTTCAAGCAGGTGCAGGAGGCCATCGGGGGCATCTCCAGCGCCTCCCAGGCCACCTCGCCTACTGATGACAAGCAAAGCCACGCTGGCATCGGGGAACTGGCGGCCGCCCTCAATGAGTTTGACGTGAGTCCACCGCTTCCTTTTATGCACGCCATCAATGACATCATTGATATACTCAGGACTCAAAATGAGTTAAGTATTGAGGTTCGTTTGTGTCTTTATTACCAACGCTTTTTGTTGACATTGAATTTATGTTTTTTGTATTTCAATTTGAATCAAATTATGCTGACATTTTCATAAACATTTTTTTTTAGCAAAATGCGTGTTTAAGAATTCAGTGGACAAAAATTCAGTGTAAAAAAAATCACTGTACGATTTTTTTTTTTAATACAAATTCTGAGCTGTGTCAGTCAAAAGTGCAGATTGTAACCCTTGGAATCACTTCTATAGTTTGAAAATATGCAGCAGGTCGCATTGAAATGTTAATTATGTTAAATGAAGCCCAGGTAGCCCAGCTAAATGCCTTTTTTATGCTGTTTTGCAAGACCCGTGTCACGTGACCTCAAACTTGACACCTCATTGGCTGCTTCTGAACTGTCTTCATTTACCGGAAGTGAGACTTGCTTTTTGAAGCAGTGCTGAATTTTTTTTTACACTGAATTTTGTTTCACTGATTTTTTTTACACTGATTTTTCTTACACTGATTTTTTTTACACTTAATTTTTTTTACACATATTTTTCTTACACTGATGTTTTTACACTGAATTTTTTCAGCACTGAATTTTTTTTACACTGACATTTTTTTTACACTGAAATTTTTTTTACTGATTTTTTTACACTGCCTTTTTTGCACTTAATTTTTTTAGCACCGAATTTTTTTTACAGATTTTTCTTACACTGATTTTTTTTCACTGAATTTTTTTACACTGACATTTTTTTTACACTGAATTTTTTTTTTACACTGAATTTTTTTTCCAGATTTTTTTACACTGCCTTTTTTATATACTTAATTTTTTACACAGATTTTTTTTTACACTTAATTTTTTCAGCACTGAATTAGTTTTTTACAGATTTTTCTCACACTGATTTTTTTTCACAGAATTTTTTCAGCACTGAATTTTTTTACACTGATTTTTATTACACTGAAATTTTTTTCAGCACTGAATTTTTTTTTACAGATTTTTCTCACTGATTTGTTTTCACAGAATTTTTTAAGCTCTGAATTATTTTTACACTAATTTTTCTTAAACTGATTTTTTTTACACTGAATTATTTCAGCACTGATTTTTTTTTTTACTCTGAATTTTTATACAATTAATTTTTAAACACGCAATTTCGTTGGCACATTTTCTTTCCCAATGAAATTGTCAGCATAATTTAATTCCGTTCACAAAATTCAAACGCAAAAATTCAGTGTCAAAAAAGGTTTTGTGATAAAGACACAAATCAACCTCCATGGTTGTGGGGCTTTTGAAATGCTTTATGAAGGTCTACTTCATGAGTCACATCCTTAAACTTTCCAACTGAATGACCCAGTGAGGAATCTAACAAGCAGACTGAGATCTTTGTTCAAAGGAACATCACTTATTTGCCACTGAACAAGCATGAGATGGCAGGCATGTGTTTAAAGCTGAGAAACCAGAGTGGTTTGTTGTTTACATATCCATCATGGAGGCGTCATTATCAGGTGCAGCTGAAGCTTTTTTTTTCAGCATGTGCTAGCTTCCCTGCAGAGTCACACATGGAAACAAATGCCAGCCTTCTACTTTATACAAGACCATCACAAAAATAATTTCAAGTATTGTTGAACTTTGAATGTTCTTATTTTCCATGTGCATAGTTGTGATGCTGCAATAGTGACCCTTTGCTGCCACCTAGTGTCTTTACATTGCCAATGCAGCACAAGGAAGGCCTTTTCTTATATTATTATATCATATTTTGTCCTTATATTCCCATGTCTTATATTATTACTTATCTATCCTTATAAGTAATAAGATATATACAGTCGTGGAATTAACACATTGTGATGCCCCGCTGGATGCATTAAACAATGTAACAAGGTTTTCCAAAATATATCAACTCAAGTTATGGAAAAAAATGCCAACATGGCACTGCCATATTTATTATTGAAGTCACAAAGTGCATTATTTTTTTTAACATGCCTCAAAACAGCAGCTTGGAATTTGGGACATGCTCTCCCTGAGAAAGCATGAGGAGGTGGAGGTGGGCGAGGGGGGTCGGGGCTGAGTTGGGGGGGGGGGGCAGGCCCGGCCCTAACCAATCTGGCGCCCTAGGCAAGATTTTAGGTGGCGCCCCCCACATCGGCAGTGAAGTGTACAGGTAAAAGCCAGTAAATTAGAATATTTTGAAAAACTTGATTTATTTCAGTAATTGCATTCAAAAGGTGTAACTTGTACATTATATTTATTCATTGCACACAGACTGATGCATTCAAATGTTTATTTCATTTAATTTTGATGATTTGAAGTGGCAACAAATGAAAATCCAAAATTCCGTGTGTCACAAAATTAGAATATTACTTAAGGCTAATACAAAAAAGGGATTTTTAGAAATGTTGGCCAACTGAAAAGTATGAAAATGAAAAATATGAGCATGTACAATACTTAATACTTGGTTGGAGCTCCTTTTGCCTCAATTACTGCGTTAATGCGGCGTGGCATGGAGTCGATGAGTTTCTGGCACTGCTCAGGTGTTATGAGAGCCCAGGTTGCTCTGATAGTGGCCTTCAACTCTTCTACGTTTTTGGGTCTGGCATTCTGCATCTTCCTTTTCACAATACCCCACAGATTTTCTATGGGGCTAAGGTCAGGGGAGTTGGCGGGCCAATTTAGAACAGAAATACCATGGTCCGTAAACCAGGCACGGGTAGATTTTGCGCTGTGTGCAGGCGCCAAGTCCTGTTGGAACTTGAAATCTCCATCTCCATAGAGCAGGTCAGCAGCAGGAAGCATGAAGTGCTCTAAAACTTGCTGGTAGACGGCTGCGTTGACCCTGGATCTCAGGAAACAGAGTGGACCGACACCAGCAGATGACATGGCACCCCAAACCATCACCCAACCATGCAAATTTTGCATTTCCTTTGGAAATCGAGGTCCCAGAGTCTGGAGGAAGACAGGAGAGGCACAGGATCCACGTTGCCTGAAGTCTAGTGTAAAGTTTCCACCATCAGTGATGGTTTGGGGTGCCATGTCATCTGCTGGTGTCAATCAAGTTTTTCAAAATATTCTAATTTACTGGCTTTTACCTGTATATACTCACAAGAAACCGAATAGCTTTGTCTTTGACCTTTTTTTTTTACTTACAACTATACTTAATATATAAAGGGGTGGAAAAGTGACTATTACCTGCAGGGCAAACATTAGCTAACCAGAAGGCAATAACAATGTAAACAAAAAACACCTGCTTAAAAGATCTAATACAAATGTCCCTGAGGAATGTAAGGTGGGAGTACTGTAATTACCTAACGTTACATTATTATTTTCCATAACAATTTAGCCCCCTCCACAATATTAACCCGACGTTAAAACAGAACTCGCTATTTATTGATTAGCAATTGCAGAATCATGTAACATTAGCTTAATGCTAAAAAGCCAGGTTACTATCACATTCTGTAACAGACAAATAATTTCGTGTAGGCCAACGTTACCTACCTGCTACCTCTGTCTTTTCTCGTTTGTCCTCCTTTTCTTTTCTCTTTTTTCTTCCCTGGGCACCTGACAGTTTTGGCCGTTTTGACATCTTGTGTTGATTTTTTGATGTGGTGACGTCCAAAAAGAGTCATGATACCGGAAGGGAGGAGGCGCACCGTGCGGGGGGGGCGTAATGTTGTAACAAATAATATTTCTATTAAATAGGCTTTATTTTGCATTTTAATTAACGTGGGATTATTTTTTGTATTTAGAAATAATAGTACCAACTTTCTTTTTTTTTTTCTCCAACATTTGTGACACTGGCGTGGCGCCCCCTGATGGACGGCGCCCTTAGCATTTGCCTATACGGCCTATGCCACGGGCCGGCCCTGGGGGAGGGGGTAGCGGGGGGTATATATTGTAGCGTCCCGGAAGAGTTAGTACTGCAAGGGGTTCTGGGTATTTGTTCTGTTGTGTTTATGTTGTGTTATGGTGCGGATGTTCTCCCGAAATGTGTTTGTCATTCTTGTTTGGTGTAGGTTCACAGTGTGGCGCATATTTGTAACAGTGTTCAAGTTGTTTATACGGCCACCCTCAGTGTGACCTGTATGGCTGTTGACCAAGTATGCCTTGCATTCACTTGTGTGTGTGAAAAGCCGTAGATATTATGTGACTGGGCCGGCACGCAAAGGCAGTGCTTTTAAGGTTTATTGGCGCTCTGTACTACTCCCTACGTCCATGTACACAGCGGCGTTTTAAGAAGTCATACATTTTACTTTTTGAAACCGATATTACATTTTAAAGCATTTATCGGCCAATAATATTGGCAGTCCGATATTATCGGACATCTCTAGTTCTGAACAAACATTGCCGATGAATGCATTTTGTTGCAGATCCTCTCTGGCTGACACTGTGTTTATTCTTAGTCCCCTGGCTGACAATCAGCTACCACATTTACCGTCTTATAGAGAGTGCACCGGTCTATAAGCCCCGCCCAATACATCTTAGAAGAAAAAAACAACATGTTTTCCATATATAAGTCGCACCGGACTATAAGCCGCAGATATATACGTTGTGAAATGAGTTATTTACTCAGAAATATTCTGTAAATATTTATTTACATGCCTTAATTGCTGTCTGTAACACGGCAGTAAAACGGCTGATCAAACAAAACAGAAGTCATCGCCACTAGCTAGCTCTCTAATCAGCTAAACAGACTCAATAACGGTGACGTTTTGGTGAATTTACTGAGGAATTAGTGAAACTGAATAAATAAAACAAGAATGCCATTGTAAGTTAATAATACTAACACAGACACTCGTAAACTTGTTCGCATATTTGCTAATGCTAACGACGCTAGAGTCATGACATCACGATAGCATGAAAACACTCCTACAGACGTCACACATGGGACGGTTTAGTAAGTAAGAATTGTTTTAGTTATATTGTAAAACTTACTAACGTTGCTAGAAGTGATGACTGTAGAAACGCTATGGATGGCTACAAGACTGAATGGCAAAACGGTTAAAACCGGTTCAAACAAAACAAAACAAAGAATACTACTAATAAATGTAAGGACACTGCAGTGAGAAAATTCGTCCAAAAGATGGCGCCATACCACAAACAACAAAACTCACTCCAAGTGTTTTTGCTTGTTTTTGTTTTTAAAAAAAGTTTTTTTATATAATTGTTTTTATCATTGATGTTAGTGAAGAAAAATCCACAAATTATCCGCTCCATTTTATAAGCCGCAGAGTTTAGGAAAAAAGTTGCGGCTTATAGACCGGAATTTACGGTACTCAAGCGTCTACATACACAGTGTGGAGCCGCTCCTCTGAGCCAATAATAATCCACTACATCATCGCCAATATACACATTTAGCATCTTAGCTATTATTATCACCGGAGGATGAGGCTTATTATATGACAGAGGGAACAAGGAAGTAGTTTAAATATGAGCTTGATATATTTGGAGGTTGTGCTTGTAATTGTTCAAACTACAAAATTCCCACGGAAAGTTTGATGGGCCTGCTATCTGTGCCCTGGACCTCTGGCCGGGGGTCGTCGGAAGCATCCGTGCTTTGAAGATGGTGCCGAGTTTTCCGAATCCGTGAGTTCTAAGTGTAACTGTACACAATGAGCAACAGAGCTAGCCTTCCTTCTGATGACCATCCAGCCAAAACCAAAAATAGGACATAACATTTTTTTTAGCCAGGGTGAAAGTAGACACGTGTGTGAACAAAATGAGACGTTAAGCACCGAGCTGGGTGAAAGTATGGCTGAGCTACAAGAGGAGGTACCGTATTTTCCGCACCATAAGGCGCCCTGGGTTATAAGCCGCGCCTTCAATGAACGGCATATTTCAAAACTTTGTCCACCTATAAGCCGCCCCGTGTTGTAAGCCGCATCTAACTGCGCTAAAGGAATGTCAAAAAAACAGTCAGATAGGTCAGTCAAACTTTAATAATATATTAAAAACCAGCGTGATGTGGGCGCGCATGGAGTCGTATATCAACATGGACGGAGCTGCGTGAAAAAAGCCACCCGGCCTCTTCGCGTAAACTTACCTTAACCACTCGCTCATCTTTTCTTCATCCATCCATCCCTTCGAGTTAGCTTTTATGATGACGCCGGCTGGAAAGGTCTCTTTTGGCAAGGTCTTCCTTTTGAATATCACCATGGGTGGAAGTTTCTGGCCATTAGCATGGCAAGCTAGAACCACAGTGAAGGATGACTTCTCATTCCCTGTGGTGCGAATATTCACCGTACGTGCTCCCGTTGTATCCACAGTGCGGTTCACAGGAATATCAAAAGTCAGTGGAACCTCGTCCATGTTGATAATGTTCTCTGGCCGGATCTTTTTTTCAGCTATCTTGTTTTTACAATATGCACGGAAAGTAGCCAGCTTTTCTTGAAAGTCTTTAGGCAGTTGCTGTGAAATAGTAGTCCGTGTGCGGATGGAGAGATTGCGTCTTTTCATGAACCGGAAACCTGTCGCTTAGTAGGAGCCATTTTGTGGTCTTTACAGATGTAAACACACAAAGGAAATGAAACGTAATATCCGCGCGCTTCTTCTTCTTCTACGGGGGCGGGTGGTTGCTTACAGTAGAAGAAGAAGCGCTTCCTCTTCTACGGGGGCGGGTGCTTACCTTGGCGGTTGCTTGCGTAGAAGAAGAAGCGCTTCCTCTTCTACGGGGAAAAAAGATGGCGGCTGTTTACCGTAGTTGCGAGACCTAAACTTTATGAAAATGAATCTTAATATTAATCCATATATAAAGCGCACCGGGTTATAAGCCGCACTGTCAGCTTTTGAGTAAATTTGTGGTTTTTAGGTGCGGCTAATAGTGCGGAAAATACGGTAATCTGGTCTTTTTGGCGTTTGTCTCAAAGCAATCGTCCATTGAAAGGGTATGTACCCATTAAATTGGCCCATTTAAAAAAAAAAAAAAAAAAAAATTGTGAATAGCGTCGCCATGGTAACACAAAGTGTTCCCAACTTAAAGTACCGCTGTCAGCGTGAGCGAGACCTCTCCGATGGTGTAACATATGTGGGGGTTCGTTGGCCGCTTTGTCTCGTATTATTCGTAAGAGAAACGTGCGGAACTATAATAATACAAGTTGAGGTATGAGCAATAATAATATGGGCTGCTTGCATTGCAGCAGGCCCATTATAAAGATAAATACTAAAATATCTGCTTGACTTAGGATTTCAAAGCAAGTAATCCAACAAACATTTTACAGTAAAATTTCTTTACAATAAAATCCACTTTCAATATATAGTGATAATAAACTATAAAAACACAACAATCGTAGATTTTACAGTATAATATTCTAGCATGAATTTTTCCATCAAAAAATAGTAGTAACGTTTGTCCATGCTATTTATTTATTTATTTATATATATCAGAGTTTTTTTATTGCCATTGTTTGAGAACGGGTTCACAAACTAGGAATTTTACTTGGTGCAATTGTGCAACATAAATAATAAACAGATTTGGTACTAAGATGAGCTGTAACTGAGCTATCAGATCTTGTTATTGTTCATGTGCCTGATGGCCGAGGGGAAAAAACTGTTCAGGTGGCGGAAGGTGTGGGTCTGGATGGACCGTAGTCTCCTGCCTGCGGGGAGAGGGGAGAATAGTTTGTGTCCAGGGTGAGAAGAATCAGCTGTGATCCGACCCACACGCCTCCTGGTCCTGGCGGAGAACAGGTCCTGGAGGGATGGGAGCTTGCAGCCAATCACCTTCTCAGCAGCACGTACCATGCGCTGCAGTTGATGCTTGTCCCGGACTGTGGCGCCGGGGAACCACACAGTGATGGAGGAGGTGAGGATGGACTCGATGATTGCTGAGTAGAACTGCACCAGCATCTTGGTCGGCACCTTCAGTTTTTTCAGCTGCCGCAGGAAGTACATCCTCTGCTGGGCCTTCTTGATGAGGGAGCTGATGGTCGGCTCCCACTTGAGGTCTTGGGTGATGGTGGTGCCCAAGAAACGGATGGAGTCCACAATGGAGACGGGGGTGGGAGAGTCAATCAGGGTGAGGGGGGATGGTGGAGCTTTGACTTTCCTGAAGTCCAAGATCATCTCCACTGTTTTCTGGGCATTCAGCTCCAGGTTGTTGAGGCTGCACCAGGACGCCAGCCGGTCCACCTCTCTCCTGTAGGCGGACTCGTCGCCATCCGAGATGAGCCCAATGAGGGTAGTGTCATCCGCAAACTTGAGCAGTTTTACGGACTGGTGACTGGAGGTGCAGCAGTTAGTATACAGGGAGAAGAGCCAGGGGGAAAGTACACAGCCCTGAGGAGTACTAGTGTTCGTGGTTCGACGAACACTAGTTCCCCAGCCGCATGTGCTGTCTTCGGTCCGTCAGGAAGTCATTGATCCAACTGCAGAGGGAGTCGGGCACGCTGAGCTGGTAGAGCTTGTCTCGTAGCAGTCCAGGGAGGATGGTGTTGAAGGCAGAGCTGAAGTCCACAAATAGGATCCTGGCGTAGGTTCCTGGGGAGTCCAGATGCTCCAGGATGAAGTGGAGGGCCAGGTTCACTGCATCATCCACAGACCTGTTGGCTCTGTAGGCGAACTGCAGTGGGTTCAGGAGGGGGGGCGGTGATGTCCTTGAGGTGGGGTAGGACCAAGCGCTCAAAGGACTTCATTACCACAGATGTCAGCGCCACCGGCCTGTAGTCATTAAGTCCTGTGATCCGTGCTTTCTTGGGGACAGGGACGAGGTGGGGGTCTTAAAACAGGACAGCACGCGGCATAGCTTCAGAGAGCTGTTAAAAATGTCAGTGAAGACAGGAGCCAGCTGATCCGCACAGTGTCTCAAGGTGGAGGGGGAGACACCATCAGGCCCAGGGGCCTTCCGCGTGTTCAGCTTCAAGAACTGCCGGAGTACATCCTCCTCTCGGATAGAGAGGGCCTTTGATGAAGTCCTATGATGTCCTTGGAGTCCTTTAATGTCCTTGGAGTCCTTTAAGTCCTTTAAAGTAGTACTGGAGTTGGTGGGTGATGGTGGGGGGGACCAGAGCTTTGATGAGCTTTGATGTTCGTGACGACAGTAATGTGTGTTGAGGTCCTGAGCGAGAGTCCGGTCATTCAGGGCCTGGGGGGCTTTGGGCTTATAGTTTGTAAGGGCCCTTAATCCTCTTCACACGGCTGAAGAGTCATTGGAGCTGAACTGTTCCTGTAGACGGTTGGAGTACACAGATTTAGCTTTCTCCACTTCCCTGTTGAAGTGGTACTCCGCTTCTCTGTAGGTACTCTGGTCCCCGCTCCTCCACGCAGTGTCCTTTTTCTTGCGCAGCTGTCGGAGCTTGGGTGTGAACCAGGGCTTGTCGTTGTTATAACAAGCCTCATTGAACTGTATGTAGGGCTGGGCGATATGGCCTTTTTTTTAATATCGCGATATTTTAAGGCCACATCGCGATACACGATATATATCTCGATATTTTGCCTTAGCCTTGAATGAACACTTGATGCATATAATCACAGCAGTATGATGATTCTATGTGTCTACATTAAAACATTCTTCTTCATACTGCATTAATATATGCTACTTTTAAACTTTCATGCAGAGAAGGAAATCACAACTAAAAAAAAAAAAAAAAAAAAAAATCTAAATTTTTTTCATATGGTGTTGATCTGGAAATGTTTGCCTCTGCATTTTGATGGTGTGGGCGTGTGGCACCGAACGGAGATGTTGAAACTGACATGCGGAGTAAGCACTGTTTATTCTCTAGCTAGTGTGTGTGTGACAATCATTGGTACTTTGACTTGACAGGTGACTTTTCAAATGATGCTACATATTAGCAGTAATGCTACTTTTTATAGCAACGCTTTCTCCCCACACTTTACAATTTACGATTGTCTGTTCTACATATTCCCACTTGAAGCCAAACCACCGCCAGACGATGGACCCTGTGCTGTTTTTTGGCGGAATTAATTATTCCTTCATTTGTTACCAGATTCGCACCTTCTTTCTCTCGTATTACCGCTAGCATCACAGCTAACGTTAGCCATGCTGCTACCTCTCACGTGAGGGCGTATACGTATGTGACGTATGTCGTGACAGTATGTGACGTGTGTAGAAGCTGCGCTTGTCTGTCTGTGAGAAGTAGACACAGGAAAGAGCAAGAAGAGCCTGTAGTGTAATGCCAGCAGCTAAAAGCAACTGCGTGAGAACGTATACTCGAATATCACGATATAGTCATTTTCTATATCGCACAGAGACAAACCCGCGATATATCGCGCATATCGATATATCGCCCAGCCCTAACTGTATGTATAATAATAATAATAATACCTGGGATTTATATAGCGCTTTTCTAAGTACCCAAAGTCGCTTTACATGTAGAACCCATCATTCATTCACACCTGGTGGTAGTAAGCTACTTTCATAGCCACAGCTGCCCTGGGGTAGACTGACGGAAGCGTGGCTGCAATTTGCGCCAACGGCCCCTCCGACCACCACCTATCATTCATCATTCAATTCACCGGTGTGAGTGGCACTGGGGGCAAAGGGTGAAGTGTCCCGCCCAAGGACACAACGGCAGCGATTTTTGTATGGTAAGAGGCGGGGAGCGAACCTGCAACCCTCAGGTTTCTGGCACGGTTGCTCTACCCACTATGCCATGCCGCTCCATGTATGAGGTCACAGTGTCCATATACCGTATTTTCCGCACCATAAGGCGCCCTGGGTTATAAGCCGCGCCTTCAATGAACGGCATATTTCAAAACTTTGTCCACCTATAAGCCGCCCCGTGTTATAAGCCGCATCTAACTGCGCTAAAGGAATGTCAAAAAAACAGTCAGATAGGTCAGTCAAACTTTAATAATATATTAAAAACCAGCGTGATGTGGGCGCGCATGGAGTCGTATATCAACATGGACGGAGCTGCGTGAAAAAAGCCACCCGGCCTCTTCGCGTAAACTTACGTTAACCACTCGCTCATCTTTTCTTCATCCATCCATCCTTTCGAGTTAGCTTTTATGATGACGCCGGCTGGAAAGGTCTCTTTTGGCAAGGTCTTCCTTTTGAATATCACCATGGGTGGAAGTTTCTGGCCATTAGCATGGCAAGCTAGAACCACAGTGAAGGATGACTTCTCATTCCCTGTGGTGCGAATATTCACCGTACGTGCTCCCGTTGTATCCACAGTGCGGTTCACAGGAATATCAAAAGTCAGTGGAACCTCGTCCATGTTGATAATGTTCTCTGGCCGGATCTTTTTTTCAGCTATCTTGTTTTTACAATATGCACGGAAAGTAGCCAGCTTTTCTTGAAAGTCTTTAGGCAGTTGCTGTGAAATAGTAGTCCGTGTGCGGATGGAGAGATTGCGTCTTGGAAACCTGTCGCTTAGTAGGAGCCATTTTGTGGTCTTTACAGATGTAAACACACAAAGGAAATGAAACGTAATATCCGCGCGCTTCTTCTTCTTCTACGCGGGCGGGTGGTTGCTTACAGTAGAAGAAGAAGCGCTTCCTGTTCTATGGGGGCGGGTGCTTACCTTGGCGGTTGCTTGCGTAGAAGAAGAAGCACTTCCTCTTCTACGGGGAAAAAAGATGGCAGCTGTTTACCGTAGTTGCGAGACCGAAACTTTATGAAAATGAATCTTAATATTAATCCATATATAAAGCGCACCGGGTTATAAGCCGCTTTGTCAGCTTTTGAGTAAATTTGTGGTTTTTAGGTGCGGCTAATAGTGCGGAAAATACGGTATGTATATATATGCTGTAAAAAAACAAAACAAAAAAAAAACCCTGCAAATATTGCGGTAAAATTGTGGCGACTGAGCTGCCAGTTTTTAACAGTACTATGTGAAGGTTTTGTTTTGTACAGCGTACATAAAAAAAGACATAATGATCAAATGCGTAGATAATTATACACATGTTTTATATATACACAATATAGTTAAAAGCGTCCCTCTGAGGGCCACCATAAGTGCGATGTGGCCCTCAATGAAAAGGGTCATTGTCTTCCAGTATGTGAGCATTGAACAAGCATCTTCTCCCTCTTGCTGCAGCGCATGAGCGCCCCTCGGTGGTCACGTGTGCACATTTCAAGTCCGCTCCTAACAGAGACTAAAACCCTTACCTTGCCGGAGTCGAGCATTTTTTTGGAAGACAAAAACTGCACCGTCCATACTTTTTGTCCCCTTCTTGAAGAAGGTCACTACATTAACTCTTTTTAAAAAAAAAAAAAAGAAAAAAAAAAGAAAGTAAAACCCCACGACTTTCAGAGGAGCAAAAGAGCTGCATAATTTGATGCGCTTGACAGGCAGACAGGCAGCAATTAAATGAGACAAATTGCCCTTTACTGAGCCCTCTGTGCCCGCGTGTAGCACCAGCATGTTTAATTCTGACTTACACCGGAGACATGACACACACATGCTCTTAGAATAGTAATCACCTGATGGAGACCAGGCACGTACATCTACACCTACATACCCCATTTTCCAGACCGTAGGGCACACCGGATTATAAGGCGCACTGCCCATGAATGCTCTATTTATTGTCTTTTTTTATGTCCTGCCTAAAGTATTTAGCCACCTGCCTTGACTCACATATGATGCAAATCAACTGCTATAGCTGGAGTCTTTGAATGTATAACTGTAAAAATTGAAGTAGAAAACTCCCCAAAAATAAATGTCAGTTGTGTTTATAGAACGCCTGGATCATGTCTATACACATTCAATCAAAAATTGGATTGTTTGTAGGGATGATACTCGAAACCGGTTTTCCTGGTTGTTCGATTAAAAAAAGAACCGAATCCCTTTTTGAGAACCGGTACCCGTTATCGAGACCACTATAGTAAAGAAAAAGAGTTGGTTCTTTATTCGAATCCCTCGGAACGAATCCCGTCCCGACCAGAAATGCTCCGTGTGACATCACAAGAAATGACGTCACGTAGCTCAGTCATTAGGCGCAGACAGGGAAAGCAGGAAAAACAATGGACCGGAAAAAGCGCTCCAAGGTGTAATAAAATTCAAAACAAAAAGGTATAATCCAATGAATAACTTTACTGAGAGATTTGAGCAGGGTACAAACTAGGGATGTCCCGATCCAGGTTTTTGCACTTTCGATCCGATACCGATAGTTTTTGCATTTCCGATCCGATACCGATACTGACCGATACCGATACTGGCCTATCCGAGCATGTATTAAAGTTTAAAGTTATTTAGCCTACTTAGTTATCAGAATCATGTTGAAAAGGGTTTTAGTACTCTTGATAACAACTAGCCAGCTGAATTAGGGGAGTTTGAATAATACACAATGGTTGGTAACAAGAAACTGACCTGTTTATTCAAGGATAAACACAAAATAGACAAAATTATACATGACAAACAGAAATGGCATCATTGAACTAGGGCTGGGCGATATGGCCTTTTTTTAATATTGCGATATTTTAAGGCCATATTGCGATACGCAATATATATCTCGATATTTTGCCGTAGCCTTGAATGAACACTTGATGCATATAATCACAGCAGTATGATGATTCTATGTGTTTTGATTGATTGATTGAGACTTTTATTAGTAGGTTGCACAGTGAAGTACATATTCCGAACAATTGACCACTAAATGGTAACACCCCAATAAGTTTTTCAACTTGTTTAAGTCGGCGTCCACTTAAATTGATTCATGATACAGATATATACTATCAGACAGAGGTGTGGACTCGAGTCACATGACTTGGACTCGAGTCAGACTCGAGTCATGAATTTGATGACTTTAGACTCGACTTGACAAAATGTAAAAAGACTTGCAACTCGACTTAGACTTTAACATCAATGACTTGTGACTTCACTTGGACTTGAGCCTTTTGAATTGACATGACTTGACATGACTTGCTACTTTCCCCAAAACCCAAAGATGAAAAAGTTATTCGGGAGCGCTCCGTATTTTTCATTGTGTACTTGTCTATCAGCGTTGCGTGTGTCAGCTGGTGTGCTCTCAGTACAACAGCCAATCAAATTAGATCTACTTTGTTTTCATCACACAGCATTCATCCAATCAAATTGCAGGAAGAAGACATGTCCAAACCACACGCCAGTGAACACAAAATGATACCTAAAATAATTTTGTTTGGGTATAAAAATTACGAGGTGGTCAACACAAAACGGTTTGCAGTATGCAACACATGCGGTTCGAAAATGACTGATGGAGAGGCAACAACTTCCAACTTCGTCCGGCATTTGAAGTTGCACAAAGAACGGTAAGTTTTGAATGTAAGATAACGTTTATTGGCTAAGTAACGTGACTTTTATTTGCTGTGTAGTTAAATCAGTGAGGCTGTAAACTCACTGCTAACGTTATAACGTTATTGCAAACACGGGAATCTGTTGCAGTTCACTACCTTATTCATACTTTTTGTTCAGTGATTTTTTTAAGCAGGGTTACGTTAGTCAATATATCACACGTAACGTTAGACGGCGGTCAGCAGCACCGCGTATTTTAGCCACCTAAAAAAAAGACAAAAATAGTAAAATAAAGGTCAGTTAAAATGTATACTATATTATGAATATGTGTACCGTTTTAGCTAGCTTTCTGACATACTGTTGGTTGTTTACCTCAGTGGTCCCCAACCACCGGGCCGCGGCCCGGTACTGGTCCGTGGATCGATTGGTATCGGGCCGCACAATAATTTTTTTTTTTTTTTCTTTTTTTAATTAAATCAACATAAAAAACACAAGATACACTTACAAGTAGTGCACCAACCCAAAACAACTCTCTCCCCCTTTTGTTCTGGGCATTGAACATGAAGACTCTTCCTTCACTGTTCCGAGTGGCCATGAGAGTCTTGGCAGTGCCTGCCTCCAGTGCTCCAGTGGAGCGAGTTTTCAGCCATGGTGGCATCATACTACGCCCCCATCGTGCACAAATGACTGACAGACTCTTGGCTAATTTGGTCTTTTGCAAATGCAATGCAGCATAGGGCCCTGACATATAAAAAGTACAACTTTTTTGTTATGTTCACGTATATGTCATGTTTTTTCAATGTTAACACTTTTGTACAAATAAGTACATTTGCACTTTATTTTTCAATGTGTTTGTTCTGTAAAGGAATGAGTTAATGTTTGAAATGACTGGTTAATAGTGCTATTATAAAGTGCAATGTCAGCACAATTTTCTTTCCTGCAATTTAAAATGCACTTGTTTTAATAAATAAATACAGCGTTTGAAAAGCATACACAATCTGTGTTAATATATTAGTCTGTGGTTAAAAGGACTTGAAAGGACTCGAAACTCAAAATGCAGGACTTAGGACTTGACTTGAGACTTTCCAGTCTTGACTTTGGACTTGACTCGGGGCTTGCCTGTCTTGACTCGGGACTTGACTCGGACTTGAGGGCAAAGACTTGAGACTTACTTGTGACTTGCAAAACAATGACTTGGTCCCACCTCTGCTATCAGATATATACTATCATCATAATACAGTCATCACACAAGATAATCACATTGAATTATTTACATTATTTATAATCCAGGGTGTGGAGGGGGGCGCCGGATGTAAGTGTCAAAAAGACAACCAAAAGAGTTTGATATGAGAATAAATCTAAAGTTAAAATATAGGGTAGAAATGCACCAATTTGCAGGAAATGTAGTCTTGATTTTCAACATTTTCTTTCAAGGCTTGCATGTCTACATTAAAACATTCTTCTTCATACTGCATTAATATATGCTACTTTTAAACTTTCATGCAGAGAAGGAAATCACAACTAAAAAAATCACGAATTTTTTCATACGGTGTTGATGTGGAAATGTTTGCCTCTGCATTTTGATGGTGTGGACGTGTGGCACCGAATGGAGATAAGCGTCTCGACAGACGTCACAATATTTGAACAATGATAACGAAAACTGTTTTCTCTGTTGTGTCCGTGTGTTGAAAATTGTAATGCGCTTATTTTTTTATTTGATTTTGTGCGTGGCATAGATTTGCTATGCGCAGAGGACGCTTAAACAGTGTGCAATTGCACAGGCGAGCACCTTAGAGGGAGCGTTGCTCGCACGGCTGCGCTAGCATCACAGCTAACGTTAGCCATGCTGCTACCTCTCTGCTGGGAGAGGGCATATACGTATGTGACGTATGTCGTGACAGTATGTGACGTGTGTAAGAAGGTGCGCTTGCTGTCTGTGAGAGGGAGACACAGGAAAGAGTGAGAAGAGCCTGTCGTGTAATGCCAGCAGCTAAAAGCAACTGAGTGAGAATCCACAGACCTGTGGATGTGTTGAAGGTGTGCTGGAAAATGCGGAACGGAAATTAGGGAGCAGCAGAAAAGTGGAATGTATTATTTAAATCGGTGCGGAGTTTTTTTTAAAACTGGATCTGGATCGGCATTTTCCCATGCCTTGCCGATACGCAATTTTTGGCAAATATCGGCAGCCGATCCGATCCAAATATCGAATCGGGACATCCCTAGTACAAACACATGACGAACACTTTTACGACCAACCGGAAACATAGCAACCAGGCTAGCAACGCACCTCCTTTACGGCAGCTGTCGCAACGTTCTTAAAGCAACCGCCTTTTTCAACTTTTGTTTTTCTTTCCTTGTAAACAAAACAAAATCACACTGTATATGTGTTGTCTGTCTAATTATAAATAATGCAGACGAGGCGTGTTGGCTGAGTTCTTGACGTTTACTTTCACAGCGTGCTCATAACCTCATTCTTAGCTGCCGGCGTGGCGACATGCAACAACACTTTGCGGGGCTACTTCCGTTGCATGCTGGGTAGTGTAGTTGTTATATTCCCTAGGTCAGTGGTTCTCAACCTTTTTTCAGTGATGTACCCCCTGTGAACATTTTTTAATTCAAGTACCCCCTAATCAGAGCAAAGCATTTTTGGTTGAAAAAAAAGAGATAAAAAAGTAAAATACAGCACTATGTCATCAGTTTCTGATTTATTAAATTGTATAACAGTGCAAAATATTGCTCATTTGTTGTGGTCTTTCTTGAACTATTTGGAAAAAAAGATTTAAAAATAACTAAAAACTTGTTGAAAAATAAACAAGTGATTCAATTATAAATAAAGATTTCTACACAGAAGTAATCATCAACTTGAAGTGCCCTCTTTGAGGATTGTAATAGAGATCCATCTGGATTCATGAACTTAATTCTAAACATTTCTTCACAAAAAAAGAAATCTTTAACATCAATATTTATGGAACATGTCCACAAAAAATCTAGCTGTCAACACTGAATATTGCATTTCTTTTCACAGTTCTTTTTGACAGACATTTTAAAAAAAATCTCACGTTTTGGCATACCTTCAAGTACCCCCAGGAGTACGCGTACCCCCAACTGCCCTAGCTCATAACATCACATCTTCCCCCCTATAAAGAAATAATGTTAACTCAATAAAGTGCATTTCTTTTTTTAGCTTTAACTTTTCATTTTTTAGCATTGTAACCACATTTGCAAACAACTTTTCTCCTCATAGAATGTTCTTTCAATAAAGAAATAAAGTGCAAAAATGTCAAAGCATCACAACAAACAGTTATGTCAAATAGCAACAGAAGTGCACTTTTTGGAGAGCTGTATTATTTTCAGTTTTGTGCCCAAGGGACTGATTTTATTTAACACTTTATTATTATTTATACGGGGCAGCACGGTGGGAGAGGGGTTAGTGCATCTGCCTCACAATACGAAGGTCCTGAGTAGTCTTGGGTTCAATCCCGGGCTCGAGATCTTTCTGTGTGGAGTTTGCATGTCCTGCCCGTGACTGCGTGGGTTCCCTCCGGGTCAGGCCCGGCCCTAACCAATCTGGCGCCCTAGGCAAGATTTTAGGTGGCGCCCCCCCCCCACATCGGCAGTGAAGTGTATATACTCACAAGAAACCGAATAGCTTTGTCTTTGACCTTTTTTTTTAACTTACAACTATACCTAATATATAAAGGGGTGGAAAAGTGACTATTACCTGCAGGGCAAACATTAGCTAACCAGAAGGCAATAACAATGTAAACAAAAACACCTGCTTAAAAGATCTAATACAAATGTCCCTGAGGAATGTAAGGTGGGAGTACTGTAATTACCTAACGTTACATTATTATTTTCCATAACAATTTAGCCCACTCCACAATATTAACCCGACGTTAAAACAGAACTAGCTATTTATTTATTAGCAATTGCCGAATCATGTAACATTAGCTTAATGCTAAAAAGCCAGGTTACTATCACATTCTGTAACAGACAAATAATTTCATGGAGGCTAACGTTACCTACCTGCTACCTCTGTCTTTTCTCGTTTCTACTCCTCTTCTTTTCTCTATTTTCTTCCCTGGGCACCTGACAATTTTGGCCGTTTTGACATCTTGTGTTGATTTTTTGATGTGGTGACGTCCAAAAAGAGTCATGATACGGGAAGGGAGGGGGCGCACTGTGCGCGGGGGGGAGGGGGGGGGGAGGGGCGTAATGTTGTAACAAATAATATTTCTATTAAATAGGCTTACGAAAAGGTGACGTCCAAAAAGAGTCATGATACGGGAAGGGAGGGGGCGCACCGTGCGGGGGGGCATAATGTTGTAACAAATAATATTTCTATTAAATAGGCTTTACTTTGCATTTTAATTAACGTGGGATTATTTTTTGTATTTAGAAATAATAGTACCAACTTTTTTTTTCTTTTTTTTTTCTCTCCAACATTTGTGGCACTAGCGTGGCGCCCCCTGATGGACGGCGCCCTTAGCATTTGCCTATACGGCCTATGCCACGGGCCGGCCCTGCTCCGGGTACTCCGGCTTCCTCCCACCTCCAAAGACATGCACCTGGGGATAGGTTGATTGGCAACACTAAATGGTCCCTAGTGTGTGAATGTGAGTGTGAATGTTGTCTGTCTATCTGTGTTGGCCCTGCGATGAGGTGGCGACTTGTCCAGGGTGTACCCCGCCTTCCGCCCGATTGTAGCTGAGATAGGCTCCAGCGCCCCCCGCGACCCCAAAGGGAATAAGCGGTAGAAAATGGATGGGATGGATATTATTTATACACCTATTGTGATCATAGAGACAGGTTGTTTTTGTGTTACTGTATATATTTGTTTTTCTGAAAAATCCCATTTAATATACTTTGGGTAACAACAGTCAATATTTATTTATTTTATTTTATTTTTTTTAGGGGGGTAACAGTCAATATTTATTTATTTATTAGATTTTATTTTTTTCTTATATAACAAAAGTGAGCTTTTGATAAACCAAATATTGTGTGTTTTTTTCCCTATACAACAACCTATCTGGACTCGATAAGAGAATCGATAAGGAATCGGTTCGATAAGAGGATTCGATAATAGGCTCGAACTCGATAATTTCTTATCAAACATCATCCCTAATTGTTTGTTTAGTAAGTCAAACAATTAATTATTTATTAATTAAGTAATAAGTAAGAACTTTACACTACTTTATATTAGAAATGGCATCAGTGCAGGATGAATGTCACATAACAAGAAGATAGAGAAAAAGAAGAAGATTATCGACTACGGTGTTGGCATGAACTATAAAGGCACATTTTCAAAACTTATGCAGATCCCAAATACAGATCAGCAGGTACCAGAAGGTAAGAAAAGTTCATTTTGCATAATATTGCGAAACAAAAGACCAGATAATATGTCTTTCCTTATACACACACCATAAAAATACTCCTATGTTGAAGCACAGTACAATCCATCAAGCGGTGTGGCTTCATAGCTTACCAAAGTCCTACTAAAACATTTTGACAGGTTTTTGAGCGCCGTGTGGAATTTTTAATGGAACCAATGAAATGTTGGTGTTGTTTACTTGAGTCATATTGCGGTCTACACATATCTCTTATGTGTGACTGCCATCTACTGGTCACACTTATCATTACACCATGTACCAAATAAAATAGCTTCGAGGTCGGTAAGCAAAACCAGAATTATTCCGTACATTGGGCGCACCGGGTTATAAGGCGCACTGTCGAGTTTTCAAGGAAAAATAAAATTTGAAGTGCGCCTTATAATCCATAAAATAGGGTATATCCACTGCTAAAAGGACTATTGCACTTTCATTTGTGTTCAGGTGCAGCTAAAAGCAACTTTTCACTCGTAATGAGAGCGCATAAAGAAGGTTTGCGAGACGAAAAAAAAGGTGTACATATAGGGAGCCTCTCATCTCCTCCATTGTGAAAGACTAGCAGGCCACACCACAGTCGGTGAGGAGTCAGCAGGAATATAAATGGCTGCTGTCTGTGCTCTTTAATTAGAGGGAGAAAACATCCTGAGGACTCTCTTGACCCCATTCTTCCAGCAGGAATAACTAACACACATGTGCTCCTATTATTTACCTTCTGCTCCTGCAGCATACACGTGTTGTACATATATACTACTTTATATGCAGCATACACATGTGTTGTACATATATACTACTTTACATTCTGCATGTACAAACCCTGTTTCCATATGAGTTGGGAAATTGTGTTAGATGTAAATATAAACGGAATACAATGATTTGCAAGTCCTTTTCAACCCATATTCAATTGAATGCACTACAAAGACAACATATTTGATGTTCAAACTGATAAACATTTTTTTTTTTTTTTTTGCAAATAATCATTAACTTTAGAATTTGATGCCAGCAACACGTGACAAAGAAGTTGGGAAAGGTGGCAATAAATACTGATAAACTTGAGGAATGCTCATCAAACACTTATTTGGAACATCCCACAGGTGAACAGGCTAATTGGGAACAGGTGGGTGCCATGATTGGGTGTAAAAGTAGATTCCATGAAATGCTCAGTCATTCACAAACAAGGATGGGGCGAGGGTCACCACTTTGTCAACAAATGCGTGAGCAAATTGTTGAACAGTTTAAGAAAAACCTTTTTCAACCAGCTATTGCAAGGAATTTAGGGATTTCACCATCTACGGTCCGTAATATCATCAAAGGGTTCAGAGAATCTGGAGAAATCACTGCACGTAAGCAGCTAAGCCCGTGACCTTCGATCCCTCAGGCTGTACTGCATCAACAAGCGACATCAGTGTGTAAAGGATATCACCACATGGGCTCAGGAACACTTCAGAAACCCACTGTCAGTAACTACAGTTGGTCGCTACATCTGTAAGTGCAAGTTAAAACTCTCCTATGCAAGGCGAAAACCGTTTATCAACAACACCCAGAAACGCCGTCGGCTTCGCTGGGCCCGAGCTCATCTAAGATGGACTGATACAAAGTGGAAAAGTGTTCTGTGGTCTGACGAGTCCACATTTCAAAATGTTTTTGGAAACTGTGGACGTCGTGTCCTCGGACCAAAGAAGAAAAGAACCATCCGGATTGTTATAGGCGCAAAGTTGAAAAGCCAGCATGTGTGATGGTATGGGGGTGTATTAGTGCCCAAGATATGGGTAACTTACACATCTGTGAAGGCGCCATTAATGCTGAAAGGTACATACAGGTTTTGGAGCAACATATGCTGCCATCCAAGCAACGTTACCATGGACGCCCCTGCTTATTTCAGCAAGACAATGCCAAGCCACGTGTTGCATCAACGTGGCTTCATAGTAAAAGAGTGCGGGTACTAGACTGGCCTGCCTGTAGTCCAGACCTGTCTCCCATTGAAAATGTGTGGCGCATTACGAAGCCTAAAATAGCACAACGGAGACCCCCGGACTGTTGAACAACTTAAGCTGTACATCAAGCAAGAATGGGAAAGAATTCCACCTGAGAAGCTTCAAAAATGTGTCTCCTCAGTTCCCAAACGTTTACTGAGTGTTGTTAAAAGGAAAGGCCATGTAACACAGTGGTGAACATGCCCTTTCCCAACTACTTTGGCACGTGTTGCAGCCATGAAATTCTAAGTTTTTATTATTTGCAAAAAAAAATAAAGTTTATGAGTTTGGACATCAAATATGTTGTCTTTGTAGTGCATTCAACTGAATATGGGTTGAAAAGGATTTGCAAATCATTGTATTCCGTTTATATTTACATCTAACACAATTTCCCAACTCTTATGGAAACGGGGTTTGTATATATATATATATATATATATATATATATATATATATATATATATATATATATATATATATATATATATATATATATATATATATATATTATATATGTATATGTATATATATAATATATATATATATATATATATATATATATGTATATATATATATATGTATATATATATATATATATATATATATATATATATATATATATATATATATATATATGTACTACATTACATTCTGCATGTATACAGTACATATATACTACTTTACCTTCTGAATGTATACGGTACATTGACAGTTGTGGTCAAAAGTGTACATACACTTGTAAAGAACATAATGTCATGGCTGTCTTGAGTTTCCAATCATTTCTACAACTCTTATTTTTTTTTGTGATAGAGTGATTGGAGCACATACTTGTTGGTCACAAAAAACATTCATGAAGTTTGCTTCTTATATGACTTTATTATGGGTCTACTGAAAATGTGAGCAAAAGTGCTGGGTCAAAAGTATACATACAGCAATGTTAATATTTGCTTACATGTCCCTTGGCAAGTTTACCTGCAATAAGGCGCTTTTGGTAGCCATCCACAAGCTTCTGCTTGAATTTTTGACCACTCCTCTTGACAAAATTGGTGCAGTTCAGCTAAATTTGTTGCTTTTCTGACATGGACTTGTTTCTTCAGCATTGTCCACACCTTTAAGTCAGGACCTTGGGAAGGCTGTTCTAAAATCTTCATTCTAGCATGATATAGCCATTCCTTGACCACTTTTGAGGTGTGTTTGGGGTCATTGTCCTGTTGGAACACCCAACTGCGCCCAAGACCCAACCTCCGGGCTGATGATTTTAGCTTGTCCTGAAGAATTTGGAGGTAATCCTCCATTTTCATTGTCCCATTTACTCTCTGTAAAGCACCAGTTCCATTGGCAGCAAACCAGGCCCAGAGCATAATACTACCACCACCATGCTTGACGGGAGGGATGGTGTTCCTGGGATTAACGGCCTCACCTTTTCTCCTCCAAACGTATTGCTGGGTATTGTGGCCAAACAGCTCCATTTTTGTTTCATTTGACCACAGAACTTTCCTCCAGAAGGTCTTATCTTTGTTTATATATATATATATATATATATATATATATATATATATATATATATATATATATATATATATATATATATATATATATATATGTATATATGTGTGTGTGTGTGTACAGTCTATTGATGACTACAATGATTATTTACATTGTAGATTGTCACATCAAAACTGTGAATGAACACATGTGGAGTTATGTACTTAACAAAAAAAGGTGAAATAACTGAAAACATGTTTTATATTCTAGTTTCTTCAAAATAGCCACCCTTCGATCTGATTACTGCTTTGATCACTCTTGGCATTCTCTCAATGAGTTTTTAGATTAAACATGTCTAATGTACCCTAAGATATTTTGTTAAAATGAAGCCAATAATGCCATTTTTTTTTATTTAGAAAAGTATCGAAATAGATTTTGGTACCGGTACCAAAATATTGGTCGTGGGACAACCCTACATTGGTGGCACGTGCACCACTTAGGGTACGCGGGCTCCGTCTAGTGATACAGCCAAGAATGACTTCATTAAGGAACATTGTTTTATGGTTCTATATGCAGACACAGTGTTACTGTTCAAACTGTGTTACTGTTGAAAATGTTGTTGAAATATAAAGTGTAATATTTAAGCCACTGTAATGTTGGTAACATTGAAACTTTTCTTATATCTAAAAGTATCAGCAGAGGTTTTAAGGAGCAGTTTAAGTTGCCTGCATGGCTGCGTGCCCTTGGGCAAAGCATCAAATCCCTCATCAATATGTGGATATACATCCCCTCACTTCAGTAATCTACTCATGACATCCGATGGGAAGTTGTCTATATTTTGTCCTATCAGTCGAGTAAGACATCTCTCTGCAGGCGTGTCATATCCACAACATCCTCCAGCCATCTTTAAACATTTATTATCCTTTTATGAACACGTGGAAATGCAAGGTGCATTGTAAATTTGTCCTTACCTACTTCATTTCCAACCCTTCAATGTCTTTTTCTTACCTTTTAACTTGTTCTTAAGCAACACGTAGCTGCCATTAAGACTATTAAAGGGGAACCACACTTTGGTTGGAATTTTCTTCCTTATGTGGGATAAGCACACATATGTTTTTCTTTTTTTACGCATTCTAACTCGTAAACAAACTAACAAACATTAGCTAACAACTAAGCCAATGGAAGTCACTCTATTCTGCCTATGAAGAGCTTTAAAAAAACAAAAAACATCCAAAAGCCTCCATCATTGTTTTATATACACACTGTAAGTATATATGTCATGTAGTAACATTCATAATAACATGTAATATGTACATGATGTAAGTATATATGTCATGTAGTAACATTCATAATAACATGTAATATATACATGATGTAAGTATATATGTCATGTAGTAACATTCATAATAACATGTAATATATACATGATGTAAGTATATATGTCATGTAGTAACATTCATAATAACATGTAATATATACATGATTTAAGTATATATGTCATGTAGTAACATTCATAATAACATGTAATATATACATGATGTAAGTATATATGTCATGTAGTAACATTCATAATAACATGTAATATATACATGATGTAAGTATATATGTCATGTAGTAACATTCATAATAACATGTAATATATACATGATGTAAGTATATATGTCATGTAGTGACATTCATAATAACATGTAATATATACATGATGTAAGTATATATGTCATGTAATAACATTCATAATAACATGTAATATATACATGATGTAAGTATATATGTCATGTAGTAACATTCATAATAACATGTAACATATACATGATGTAAGTATATATGTCATGTAGTAACATTCATAATAGCATGTAATATATACATGACGTAAGTATATATGTCATGTAGTGCCATTCATAATAACATGTAATATATACATGATGTAAGTATATATGTCATGTAGTAACATTCATAATAACATGTAATATATACATGATGTAAGTATATATGTCATGTAGTGCCATTCATAATAACATGTAATATATACATGATGTAAGTATATATGTCATGTAGTAACATTCATAATAACATGTAATATATACATGATGTAAGTATATATGTCATGTAGTAACATTCATAATATGTAATATTTAAATATTCTGCTCATTTTAGGCGTAAGGCTGCTTACTAATTTCACAGACACATCACACCATTCACCATTTCCTTCAACAACACCACTACTAATCATGGCAGACTTGATGAAAGACAACAGACTACTTTGGGACAAATATTGATCTAGAACCTTATATTTTTAAACTTGAACATAAAGAGGATGATCTACGAGTTGTAGAAGCTGTGTGCTAAACAAATCCAGCTTTAGTGCAACACTGAACATCTTGTGCTAAACAAGAAATACAAACTACTAACATAATAAAAACAATCACTTACTGTACGGTGTCTGCTCTCACTGTAATGACAACTAATGGAATGTTTATTGCTTCCCATTAGATGAAGAATTATTCATAATACAAAAAACGAGCGTCTTTTCGTGTCTTTCTAGCTAACTTCGATATCAGTCGAATGTCAAAGTTGACCAAGTCCTCGGTTTATGTCCGCAGCCTTCTACTATCCAGGTGAGAGGCATCATTTATCTTCTACAATTAACTTTCACCAACTCAGAGGCGATGCTGCAGCTCTCGTAAAGTAATTTGTCTGCATTAGCGCTTATAATAGCAACAATATGGCTAATGCTTGCTAACAATCAGGTCAGGAGATGTAAATGAAGTATTGTTGGTGCTTTTTGGATGCTTTTTCGAGGGCTTTATACGCACAATAGGGTACCGCCGTTAGCTGCATTGTTAGCCACCTGACTTAGCATGCGTTTTTATAAAATAAAAGCATGTGTTATTGTCTTTCATAGGTCAAGGCTGGACAGGACAAAACATAAAAAATAAATCCAAAAAAAAATAAAATACAATAAAATAAAAAGTCTTACATAGGGCTAAGCTGGACAGGACAAAAAAGTACAAAAATAAAATAGAAAGTCTTACATTGGGCTAAGCTGGACAGGACTAAATGAAAAAATAAATAAAATGAATAAAAAAATAAAAAAATAAAAATAAAAAGTCTTACATAGGGCTAAGCTGGACAGGACAAAATGGAAAAAAAAATAAAAAAAATAATAAAATAAAAATAAAAATAAAAATTCTTACATAGGGCTAAGCTGGGCAGGACAAAAAAAATACAAAAAATACAATAAAATAAAAAGTTTTACATTGGGCTAAGCTGGACAGGACAATAATAATAATAAAATAAAAATAAAAATAAAATAAAAATAAAAATAAAAATAAAATAAAAATAAAAATAAAAATAAAATAAAAATAAAATAAAAATAAAATAAAATAAAAATAAAAATACAAATACAAATAAAAATAACATACAAATAAATGTCTTACATAGGGCTAAGCTGGACAGGACAAAAAAATAAAAAATAAAATAAAAATAAAATAAAAAGTCTTACATAGGGCTAAGCTGGACAGGAGAAAAAATAAATAAAATAAATAATAATAATAAAAAAGTCTTGCATAGGGCTAAGCTAGAGAAGACCAAAAAAAAATAATAAAAAAAATAAAAACAATTCTGGTGAATGATAGACACAATTCCAAAAAAGTCTTTCTTTGGCTGCACCTGCAATAAATATTGAAACTAGGCTGCGTTTTGACAGCTTCCTGAGGCCTGCCATTTAAAAGAAAAACAAAATATATATAGAAGAGTAAAAAAATCAAAATGCTACTCTTGGGATGACAAGCAGGAACACATTCTTCATGTGGTTAGCAGTTGTTCCCACACTCAGACTGAGGCGTCATGTTGTCTGTCCACGGTGCCGTGGATTTGTCAGCAGTGGGTTTTTTTCCCCAGTTTGAAGCGATTGGTACGCTTCCACTTTGAATTTGGGCATCCAGGGAAAGCCTTGTCACGTTGGAATGGAGTCTTTATTTGGGGGATCTGTGGGAGGACAGATGGAGTCCAGACCCCCAGGGTGTGTCGGGGAAAGACTCAATGTGGCACACATATTTAGTTCTAGGTCGCAGCTCACAAACACCGAGGAGCAATTCAGCAATATTTACTTGCATGGCTCATGCTCACTTCCCTTGTTCTCAGTCAGTATGCAGCACATGTCAATATGCTTTCCCTTCACATGGAATATTCAAGAACAACCCTTTCCTGCCAAGTCTGCTTCTGCCAGAGCAGCAAACTCCTGATACGGCCTCCGAAACTCACCTGAGACCCAGAAAGACTCACTCAAGTACAGTCCTAGTTAGGTTTAAACTACAGCCTGTCATTCCTCTGCTTGGACATTGATGATGTCATGCCTCGTCACCAGCACGTTGACGATGTCATGCCTCGTCGCCAGCACATTGATGATGTAATGCCTCGTCACCAGCACATTGACGATGTCATGCCTCGTCACCAGCACATTGACGATGTCATGCCTCGTCACCAGCACATTGATGATGTCATGCTTCGTCACCAGCACATTGACGATGTCATGTCTCGTCACCAGCACATTGACGATGTAATGCCTCGTCACCAGCACATTGATGATGTCATGCTTCGTCACCAGCACATTGATGATGTCATGCTTCGTCACCAGCACATTGACGATGTCATGCCTCGTCACCAGCACGTTGACGATGTCATGCCTCGTCGCCAGCACATTGACGATGTCATGCCTCGTCACCAGCACATTGATGATGTCATGCTTCGTCACCAGCACATTGACGATGTCATGTCTCGTCACCAGCACATTGATGATGTCATGCCTCGTCATCAGCACATTGACGATGTCATGCCTCGTCACCAGCACATTGACGATGTCATGCCACGTCACCAGCACGTTGACGATGTAATGCCTCGTCACCAGCACATTGACGATGTCATGTCTCGTCACCAGCACATTGATGATGTCATGCCTCGTCACCAGCACGTTGACGATGTAATGCCTCGTCACCAGCACATTAACGATGTCATGTCTCGTCACCAGCACATTGACGATGTCATGTCTCGTCACCAGCACATTGACGATGTCATGCCTCGTCACCAACACATTGACGATGTCATGCCTCGTCACCAGCACGTTGACGATGTCATGTCTCGTCACCAGCACATTGACGATGTCATGCCTCGTCACCAACACATTGACGATGTCATGCCTCGTCACCAGCACGTTGACGATGTCATGTCTCGTCACCACCACATTGACGATGTCATGTCTCGTCACCAGCACGTTGACGATGTAATGCCTCGTCACCAGCACATTTGTGATGTCATGCCTCGTCACCAGCACATTGACGATGTCATGTCTCGTCACCAGCACATTGACGATGCCATGCCTCGTCACCAGCACGTTGATGATGTAATGCCTCGTCACCAACACATTGACGATGCCATGCCTCGTCACCAGCACATTGATGATGTAATGCCTCGTCACCAGCACATTGACGATGTCATCTCTCGTCACCAGCACATTGACGATGTCATGCTTCGTCACCAGCACATTGATGATGTCATGCCTCGTCACCAGCACATTTTTGATGTAATGCCTCGTCACCAGCACATTGACGATGTCATCTCTCGTCACCAGCACATTGACGATGTCATGCTTCGTCACCAGCACATTGATGATGTCATGCCTCGTCACCAGCACATTTTTGATGTCATGCCTCGTCACCAGCACATTTGTGATGTCATGTCTCGTCACCAGCACATTGATGATGTCATGCCTCGTCACCAGCACATTGATGGTGTCATGCCTCGTCACCAGCACATTGATGATGTAATGCCTCGTCACCAGCACATTGACGATGTCATGTCTCGTCACCAGCACATTGACGATGTAATGCCTCGTCACCAGCACATTAACGATGTCATGTCTCGTCACCAGCACATTGACGATGTCATGTCTCGTCACCAGCACATTGACGATGTCATGCCTCGTCATCAACACATTGACGATGTCATGCCTCGTCACCAGCACGTTGACGATGTAATGCCTCGTCACCAGCACGTTGACGATGTCATGCCTCGTCGCCAGCACATTGATGATGTAATGCCTCGTCACCACCACTTTGACGATGTCATGCCTCGTCACCAACACATTGACGATGTCATGCCTCGTCACCAGCACGTTGACGATGTCATGCCTCGTCACCAGCACGTTGACGATGTCATGCCTCGTCACCAGCACGTTGACGATGTCATGCCTCGTCGCCAGCACATTGATGATGTAATGCCTCGTCACCAGCACATTGACGATGTCATGCCACGTCACCAGCACGTTGACGATGTAATGCCTCGTCACCAGCACATTGACGATGTCATGCCTCGTCACCAGCACATTGACGATGCGATGTTTCGTCTCCAGCACATTGACGATGTCATTCCTCATGACCAGCACATTGATGATGTAATGCCTCGTCACCAGCACATTGACGATGTCATGTCTCGTCACCAGCACATTGACGATGTCATGCCTCGTCACCAGCACATTAACGATGTCATGTCTCGTCACCAGCACATTGACGATGTCATGTCTCGTCACCAGCACATTGATGATGTCATGCCTCGTCATCAACACATTGACGATGTCATGCCTCGTCACCAGCACATTGACGATGTCATGCCTCGTCACAGCACGTTGACGATGTAATGCCTCGTCACCAGCACGTTGACGATGTCATGCCTCGTCGCCAGCACATTGACGATGTCATGCCTCGTCACAGCACGTTGACGATGTAATGCCTCGTCACCAGCACGTTGACGATGTAATGCCTCGTCACCAGCACATTGACGATGTAATGCCTCGTCACCAACACATTGACGATGCCATGCCTCGTCACCAGCACATTGATGATGTAATGCCTCGTCACCAGCACGTTGACGATATAATACCTCGTCACCAGCACGTTGACGATGTCATGCTTCGTCACCAGCACATTGATGATGTCATGCCTCGTCACCAGCACATGTTTGATGTCATGCCTCGTCACCAGCACATTTGTGATGTCATGTCTCGTCACCAGCACATTGATGATGTCATGCCTCGTCACCAGCACATTGATGATGTCATGCCTCGTCACCAGCACGTTGACGATGTCATGCCTCGTCACCAGCACATTGACGATGCGATGTTTCGTCTCCAGCACATTGACGATGTCATTCCTCATGACCAGCACATTGATGATGTAATGCCTCGTCACCAGCACATTGACGATGTAATGCTTCGTCACCAGCACATTTGTGATGTCATGCCTCGTCACAGCACATTGACGATGTAATGCCTCGTCACCAGCACATTTGTGATGTCATGCCTCGTCACCAGCACATTGATGATGTAATGCCTCGTCACCAGCACATTGATGATGTAATGCCTCGTCACCAGCACATTGATGATGTAATGCCTCGTCACCAGCAGATGATGTTGTGTCTTTCACAAGCAGACACGCTTTGCTTTTATGTCGATTGTGCTAGAAAATGGATGGATGTGCGCCCTTTTTATGAGCTTTGATGTGCTCTAACACAGTGTTTTTCAACCACTGTGCCGCGGAAACAGTCTGGTGTGCCGTAGGAGATGATCTAATTTCACCTATTTGGGTTAAAAATATTTTTTGCAAACCAGTAATTATAGACTGCAAATGATGTGTCGGTGCTGTCTAGAGCTCGGCAGAGTAACCGTGTAATACTCTTCCATATCAGTAGGTGGCAGCAGGTAGCTAATTGCTTTGTAGATGTCGGAAACAGCGGGAGACAGTGTGCAGGTAAAAAGGTATCCAATGCTTAAAACAAAAATAAACAAAAGGTGAGTGCCCCTAAGAAAAGGCATTGAAGCTTAGGGAAGACTATGCAGAGCTAAACTAAAATTGAACTGGCTACAAAGTTAACAAAAACAGAATGCTGGACGACAGCAAAGACTTACTGCGGAGCTAAGACGACGTCCACAATGACATCACAATTAACAATGTCCCCACAAAGAAGGTTAAAAACAAATGAAGTATTCTTGATTGCTAAAACAAAGTATATGCGGGAAATATGGCATGAAACTGCTATAGGAAAATATAAAAAAAAAGAGAAAAAGCCACCAAAATAGGAGCGCAAGACAAGAAGTAAAACACTACACACAGGAAAACAGCAAAAAACTCAAAATGAGTCATGGTGTGATGTGACAGGTGGTGACAGTACACCTACTTTGAGACAAGAGCTACATTGATGTATGCTTGGTTATGCTTTAAAGTCATATCCATTGACTTATTACTGTCAACTGAGTTTAGTTTTTTAATGATTTCTGCTGGTGATGTTCCTCCAAATTTTTTCAACGCAAAAAAATGTGCCTTGGTTAAAAAAAGGTTGAAAAACAAGTGTTAGATGTTCACAGACGTTAGGATCATAGCCTGACCAGAAGATGGCAGTGTTTCATCACCGTGCTTCAACTCTGGACTTCACCGCCTCCTTTCCATTTCTATCCCCCCTGTAAGTCCTTAGAAACAGAGATTTTTGGAGTCTCAGCTGAATGTGATTGTGATGCAGCAAGAGTGTGATGATGAGACCAATCAGGCTCCTCCCCCTCTGCTTGATAAGCCTTCCCACCATCACAACTCTTGTTGACCTGCAGCTACATGCCGTGGACGTGTGTCACTTCCAGTGTGCACACCATCACCACCCAGCCTGCAGCTGAAACTCCGGTTGAAGCGTGCATCGTTTAGTCCTTTACAACAACACCATATTTCCCTTTCTGAAGCGTGTTCGTCTCCCCTAAACGGATTGACACTCTTGCACAGTGCATTGTGGGTATTGACTTCCAGGATGCAGTGACAGCCAACTGGCTGTGTTAAGGTGAAGTGAGTGACATGCTTAAGGGCTGCCTGCTCGGGATTGACTTTGAAACATTACTGAACCTTCTTCTTCTCTTATTGTCTGTCAGTTTGTTCCTGAATGTCTGGCTGGGAGACCAGGAGCTCCATTTTACTATGGTTTGGGTTTTGGGACTGGAGGTCTGCGGCCCGGCAGGCACCAGACGTTGAAACTACGCTGAGAACTTGTTGACTTAGGTCCTGACTAGAGATGTCCGATAAATGCTTTAAAATGTAATATCGGAAATTATCGGTATCGTTTTTTTTAATTATCGTCCATCCATCCATCCATCTTCTTCCGCTTATCCGAGGTCGGGTCGCGGGGGCAGCAGCCTAAGCAGGGAAGCCCAGACTTCCCTCTCCTCAGCCACTTCGTCCAGCTCCTCCCGGGGGATCCCGAGGCGTTCCCAGGCCGGCCGGGAGACATAGTCTTCCCAACGTGTCCTGGGTCTTCCTCGTGGCCTCCTACCGGTCGGACGTGCCCTAAACACCTCCTTAGGGAGGCGCTCGGGTGGCATCCTGACCAGATGCCCGAACCACCTCATCTGGCTCCTCTCCATGTGGAGGAGCAGCGGCTTTACTTTGAGCTCCCCCTGGATGACAGAGCTTCTCACCCTATCTCTAAGGGAGAGCCCCGCCACCCGGCGGAGGAAACTCATTTCGGCCGCTTGTACCCGTGATCTTGTCCTTTCGGTCATGACCCAAAGCTCATGACCATAGGTGAGGATGGGAACGTAGATCGACCGGTAAATTGAGAGCTTTGCCTTCCGGCTCAGCTCCTTCTTCACCACAACGGATCGATACAGCGTCCGCATTACTGAAGACGCCGCACCGATCCGCCTGTCGATCTCACGATCCACTCTTCCCTCACTTGTGAACAAGACTCCGAGGTACTTGAACTCCTCCACTTGGGGCAAGATCTCCTCCCCAACCCGGAGATGGCACTCCACCCTTTTCCGGGCGAGAACCATGGACTCGGACTTGGAGGTGCTGATTCTCATCCCAGTCGCTTCACACTCAGCTGCGAACCGATCCAGTGAGAGCTGAAGATCCTGGCCAGATGAAGCCATCAGGACCACATCATCTGCAAAAAGCAGAGACCTAATCCTGCAGCCACCAAACCAGATCCCCTCAACGCCTTGACTGCGCCTAGAAATTCTGTCCATAAAAGTTATGAACAGAATGGGTGACAAAGGGCAGCCTTGGCGGAGTCCAACCCTCACTGGAAACGTGTCCGACTTACTACCGGCAATGCGGACCAAGCTCTGACACTGATCATACAGGGAGCGGACTGCCACAATCAGACAGTTCGATACCCCATACTCTCTGAGCACTCCCCACAGGACTTCCCGAGGGACACGGTCGAATGCCTTCTCCAAGTCCACAAAACACATGTAGACTGGTTGGGCAAACTCCCATGCACCCTCAAGGACCCTGCCGAGAGTATAGAGCTGGTCCACAGTTCCACGACCAGGATGAAAACCACACTGTTCCTCCTGAATCCGAGGTTGGACTATCCGGCGTAGCCTCCTCTCCACTACACCTGAATAGACCTTACCGGGAAGGCTGAGGAGTGTGATCCCACGATAATTGGAACACACCCTCCGGTTCCCCTTTTTAAAGAGAGGAACCACCACCCCGGTCTGCCAATCCAGTGGTACCGCCCCCGATGTCCACGCGATGCCCACTCATTCACACAAAAGGGTTGTTTCTGTTTCTGTTATTAATATTCTGGTTCCTACATTATATATCAATACAGTCTGCAGGAATACAGTCCGTAAGCACACTAATAGTACTAACCTTTAACAGTTAATTTGACTAATTTTCATTAATTACTAGTTTCTATGTAACTGTTTTTATATTGTTTTGCTTTCTTTTTTATTCAAGGAAATGTTTTTAATTTATTTATCTTATTTTATTTTATAATTTAAAAAAAAAAAAGGACCTTATCTTCACCATAACTAGTTGTCCAAATTAGGCATAATAATGTGTTAATTCCACGACTGTATATATCGGTATCGGTTGATATCGGTATCGGTAATTAAAGAGTTGGGCAATATCGGGATATCGGCAAAAAGCCATTATCGGACATCCCTAGTCCTGACGTTGAGCAACTCAATCAAATATAACGTTAAAACAACAAGCTTTCTGACAACGTTTAATCAATGTCGGATTCTGACGTTGATTTGACTATTGAAGGTAAGAAAGCCATTTGAAGAATAACCATTGATGGATACATGCAACAATAATTGGTGATCTCTCAACACCACTGCAGTATTTGTCCCATTTAGGTGTAAGAAGAACTGAGCAGGACTGTCTCCAGCAAGCCCCAAGAATACGTAAGGGTCATAAAAGGCTCTATTTCCTGGACACAAAGTTAAGTTAAAGTACCCATAATTGTCCCACACACACTAGGTTATTGTCTGCATTTGACCCATCACCCTTGATCACCCCCTGGGAGGTGAGGGGAGCAGTGAGCAGCAGCGGTGGCCACGCCCAGGAATCATTTTTGCTGATTTAACCCCCAATTCCAAGCCTTGATGCTGAGTGCCAAGCAGGGAGGTAATGGCTCCCATTTTTATAGTGTTTGGTCGTCACCTATGGTCAGAGGTGGGTAGAGTAGCCAGAAATTGTACTCAAGTAAGAGTACTGTTACTTTAGAGATTTATTACTCAAGTAAAAGTAAGGAGTAGTCACCCAAATATTTACTTGAGTAAAAGTAAAAAGTATGTTGTGAAAAAACTACTCAAGTACTGAGTAACTGATGAGTAACATACACACTCATATCATATATATATATATATATATATATATATATATATATATATATATATATATATATATATATATACATACATACATATACATTGATTTATTTATTTTGCTGTTTTTGTTTACATGTTAAAGGTGTTTTAATGAATATACATGCATGTTTAACATATAGATTCCTTTCTTTCATGAAGACAAGAATATAAGTTGGTGTATTACCTGATTCTGATGACTTGCATTGATTGTAATCAGACAGTTGTGATGATAACGTCCACGTTTTCAGATGGAGGAGAAAAAAAGTTCCTCCTTTCTGTCTAATACCACATGAAAGTGGTTGGTTTTTGGCATCTTATTTGTCCAGCTTCCATATTCGTTTTTATACACTTCACAAGAAATACATTGGCGGCAAACTCCGTAGCTTGCTAGCTTGTTTGCGCTGGCTTTCGGAGACTCTTATTTTGAAAGCGCAGGCGCGATGGAGCGGCACTTTTATTGTGAAGACAGGAACTGTGCAGTCAGTCTTTAGGCTTTTGACGGGATGTACGATTGAAATAAAAAAGGGTCTTTTTTCCTTCACACTTTTGATTGATTGATTGAAACTTTTATTATTAGATTGCACAGTACAGTACATATTCCGTACAATTGACCACTAAATGGTAACACCCGAATACGTTTTTCAACTTGTTTAAGTCAGGTCATGTGACCCCTGGCTCTGTTTGATTGGTCCAACGTCACCAGTGACTGCATCTGATTGGTGGAACGAAGTGAACGTCACCAGTGACTGTATTTGTTGAAACGCAGGCACTATGAAGGTCTGTCTGACAGACCAAAACAAACAAAGCGTGCATTAACAGATCGATAAAAATTAGTAGCGAGTAGCGAGCTGAATGTAGATAAAAGTAGCGGAGTAAAAGTAGCGTTCCTTCTCTATAAATATACTCAAGTAAAAGTAAAAGTATGTTGCATTAAAACTACTCTTAGAAGTACAATTTATCCCAAAAGTTACTCAAGTAGATGTAACGGAGTAAATGTAGCGCGTTACTACCCACCTCTGATTATCGGACATCCCTAGTCCTGACGTTGAGCAACTCAATCAAATATAACGTTAAAACAACAAGCTTTCTGACAACGTTTAATCAATGTCGGATTCTGACGTTGATTTGACTATTGAAGGTAAGAAAGCCATTTGAAGAATAACCATTGATGGATACATGCAACAATAATTGGTGATGTCTCAACACCACTGCAGTATTTGTCCCATTTACAAAGAAAGCGGGAGTTTAGGTGTAAGAAGAACTGAGCAGGACTGTCCCCAGCAAGCCCCAAGAATGCGTAAGGGTCATAAAAGGCTCTATTTCCTGGACACAAAGTTAAGTTAAAGTACCCATAATTGTCCCACACACACTAGGTTATTGTCTGCATTTGACCCATCACCCTTGATCACCCCCTGGGAGGTGAGGGGAGCAGTGAGCAGCAACGGTGGCCACGCCCAGGAATCATTTTTGCTGATTTAACCCCCAATTCCAAGCCTTGATGCTGAGTGCCAAGCAGGGAGGTAATGGCTCCCATTTTTATAGTCTTTGGTCCTCACCTATGGTCATGACCTTTGGGTTATGACCGAAAAGACAAGATCACGGGTACAAGCGGCCCAAATGAGTTTCCTCCGCCGGGTGGCGGGGCTCTCCCTTAGAGATAGGGTGAGAAGCTCTGTCATCCGGGGGGAGCTCAAAGTAAAGCCGCTGCTCCTCCACATGGAGAGGAGCCAGATGAGGTGGTTCGGGCATCTGGTTAGGATGCCACCCGAACGCCTCCCTAGGGAGGTGTTTAGGGCACGTCCGACCGGTAGGAGGCCACGGGGAAGACCCAGGACACGTTGGGAAGACTACCGTATTTTCCGCACCATAAGGCGCCCTGGGTTATAAGCCGCGCCTTCAATGAACGGCATATTTCAAAACTTTGTCCACCTATAAGCCGCCCCGTGTTGTAAGCCACATCTAACTGCGCTAAAGGAATGTCAAAAAAACAGTCAAATAGGTCAGTCAAACTTTAATAATATATTAAAAACCAGCGTGATGTGGGCGCGCATGGAGTCGTATATCAACATGGACGAAGCTGCGTGAAAAAAGCCACCCGGCCTCTTCGCGTAAACTTAAACTTACCTTAACCACTCGCTCATCTTTTCTTCATCCATCCCTTCGAGTTAGCTTTTATGATGACGCCGGCTGGAAAGGTCTCTTTTGGCAAGGTCTTCCTTTTGAATATCACCATGGGTGGAAGTTTCTGGCCATTAGCATGGCAAGCTAGAACCACAGTGAAGGATGACTTCTCATTCCCTGTGGTGCGAATATTCACCGTACGTGCTCCCGTTGTATCCACAGTGCGGTTCACAGGAATATCAGTTGCTGTGAAATAGTAATCCGTGTGCGGATGGAGAGATTGCGTCTTTTCATGAACCGGATCCCTGTCGCTTAGTAGGAGCCATTTTGTGGTCTTTACAGATGTAAACACACAAAGGAAATGAAACGTACCGTACGGTAATATCCGCGCGCTTTTTCTTCTTCTACGCGGGCGGGTGGTTGCTTACAGTAGAAGAAGAAGCGCTTCCTGTTCTATGGGGGCGGGTGCTTACCTTGGCGGTTGCTTGCGTAGAAGAAGAAGCGCTTCCTGTTCTACCGGGAAAAAAGATGGCGGCTGTTTACCGTAGTTACGAGACCGAAACTTTATGAAAATGAATCTTAATATTTTTTCCATATATAAAGCGCACCGGGTTATAAGGCGCACTGTCAGCTTTTGAGAAAATTTGTGGTTTTTAGGTGCGCCTTATGGTGCGGAAAATACGGTATGTCTCCCGGCTGGCCTGGGAACGCCTCGGGATCCCCCGGGAGGAGCTGGATGAAGTGGCTGGGGAGAGGGAAGTCTGGGCTTCCCTGCTTAGGCTGCTGCCCCCGCGACCCGACCTCGGATAAGCGGAAGAAATTGGATGGATGGATGGATACTCAACTTATGTTGGTGCGTTTTCTTCGAGTCTAAAATGGCAACACAACCAAGTGGTGGTTTTGGGACCGTTGTGTTTTACGTCAGTCCGGCGGGATTCGGTTGGTTGTAAGAAAGTACAGGATCGGGTACTCATCCCTCACTAGCAGTGATGAACTTCTCTCTGTACTTACATGCCCGACTTAGCGTTAGTAAATGTCCTCTAAAACGTTGTTTGGAGGTTTTAGCCTGGAACAAAATAATTGACAAGACGAGAGGAGCAAAGAGATGAGAGCATCTATTTTCTCTTCAGTTCACTTCACATCTCAGTTACAAGTGTTTAAAAGGAATACAATTGCTATATTTTGGTTCGGACCAGATGGCTCCTTATTACCATTGCACAGTACATCAACATTACATGTTTGTTTTTGTCTGTTTGTTAGCCTTTCAGATGATCTCTTTGTTGTCTTCAGGAGGGTCTCCATGTTCAACGTCTTCATGGTCCTTGGCTCACACTGACATTTAACTTTCTGCTTTTTTAACGGCGCCTCGTCACGTCGTGACATTGCTGGTTTTAGCGCACACACACAGAGTACTTACAAGCAGACACAGTGTGTAGACAGAAAAGGGAGAATGGACGCATTTTGGTGTAAAAAGTAAAGATAAAGGTGAAGTTATAACACTGAAACACCCTCAGGAAGAGGTGCTTTAAAACATGGCTAGCTAGCTAGCAGCTATCATCAGTCAGCAGTGTTTTAGCTACTTCTAAATCACTAATCCTCGTCACCACATACCTGCCAACTACTCCGGTTTTCCCGTAATTCGTACGGTTTTCATCAACCTATTCCGGGTTACGGTTGCAGTGATAACAAAATACGGTTTTTCATTAATTAAAAAAAAAAAGGGTGAAAACTACGCGAATTGCACCTTGTGCAGACAAGATTTTTCGATCGGACACGGAGGAATTAGCGATGTAAAAGACCACGTTGGGACAAAAAAACACAAGTCTAATGCCGTTGCTAGCGATACAAGTGGAAAACTTTCGACGTTTTTCGTCGCCCAAACAGATTCTTTGGATGTGATAAATGCCGAAGTTTTATTTACGGAGGCAATAATTGAGCATGGACTTCCAATCGCACTGGCTGATCACATGGGACAGTTAAATGTTTGTAATGCAACCTTTAAAAATCATTACGCGGTGATCGCGGTCCCAAAAATAAACTTTTCTTGCATGATAATGTCCAGAAAAATTTGCTTTATATTACTATAGAGTCCTTTTAACGAATGAGTTTGATGGTTTATCACAAACCTTAAATGAAAGAAGTCCTTTGTTCTCCTGCACCATGCATGCGCTTTGGCCTTGCTTCGTGTTTGGTGCGCAATCCTGTCGGCTGTATTTCACAGCACAACATACTGTTAAAAGTGTTTGTACTATTTATGCTTTCAAGTCCAAGTTGAAGAAATCTTGTTAAATGTTGACAGCATAACTACCAAAATACAGAAGTATGTCCTTAATATTTTTGCAATGCTATTTCTGTTGAAAAGTTCAAATGATTACATTAGAGATGTGATGTGCCACTTTTCAAGTGTCTGATGGCTTCAATTAAGTTTCATTAATTTTTCATATTTTGAATTCTTTTGAAAGGCTTACAAAAAAACTACATTTGAATTGTAATTCCATGCTATTGACAGGACTATTAATTTTAATGAAGTTAGCTTACCATGTTTACAGTATGATAATTGTGATAGAAATATGAATTTTAGGCACAGAATATTTTATACAATTGAACAAGGCAGTAGATTATACAAGCTTGGACAGAAAGTTAATAATGACACCAATTTTTTTTTTAATGGAATTGTTTAGTACTGTTTTACCATTTGTTTACTGTAAAAAGTGTTTATACTGTTTATACTTTCAATGAACAAATTGAAGTCTTGTGAAAGGTTGACAAGATAACTGGCATTAACTGTCAAAATAATTTCAAACTATTGAAGTTAGCTTACAGAATAAACATGTCAATCAACCCATATGATTTTTGCTGTAATATTTTTGTTTTGAAAAGTCACTGTGACTGATAGAAAAGTGATGGTTTTAGCAACATTTTAACCTGTCTGAATGCTAATAATCATTTTGCGTCGGGGGGCCAACTCCTGAACCCCCCCACCAGGACTTTGTCCTGGACCTACCGGGGCCTGCGGCTCTTGGACCCTGGCTACTAGGTTTTTCTGATTTCAAAAGTTGGCAGGTATGTCACCATGGCGACAAATAAAGTAAGTTTCTTACAAGTATTATTATCACTGGAGGACGAGGAACAGCTAAACATGCTTCACTACACACCGTAGGAGGATACAATAGCTCACCTGAATGTAAACAAAGGCCATGGGTGGATCTACACCTGACATCCACTGTAATGATACCAAGTACAATGATATGATTAAATCGATATTTTTTTATCGGCACAAAATCTTTTTTTTTGCTTTTTAAAAACAATTCATATTATGTTTATAAAGTCAGTAAATACGTCCCTGGACACATGAGGACTTTGAATATGACCAATGTATGATCCTGTAACTACTTGGTATCGGATCGATACCTAAATGTGTGGTATCATCCAAAACTAATGTAAAGTATCAAAGAAGAGAAGAATAAGTGATTATCACATTTTAACAGAAGTGTAGATAGAACATGTTAAAACAGAAAATAAGCAGATTGTCAAGACTTGGTCCGAGGTGTGTGCTTTTCCGGGATGCAACGGAAAGTTGGCACGGGCGAGGCGGGAATGAAGGTACATGATTTAGTTAAAGACTATAAATACAAAAAAAAGATCAAACAAAAAGCGCGCACAGTGGCGGAGAATAAACTATGAACAATTAAACAAAACTTGCAAACTATGGCTTGAATAAAGAAAACTTACTTGGCATGGACAAAATAGGAGCAGCGTGAACATGGACATGAAAAAATGGACAGAGCATACATGTGGTGTGAGGTCGTCAGGCCGAACAACAGAAAATGAATGAACTTAAATACTATGGACATGATTAGTGAAAGCAGGTGCGTGACTCAAAACGTGAAACAGGTGCGTGACGTGACAGGTGAAAACTAATGGTTGCTATGGTGACCAGACAAGGGAGTGAAAAGACAGAAACTAAACAAAACATGACTTAAAACAAAACATGATAATACAGACATGACACAGATATTAACAGTAAATGAACAAGTAGATTAATAATTCATTTTTACAGTTTGTCCTTAATAATGTGTACAAAATAATAGGTGTATATATGACACAATATGTTACTGCAAACGTCAGCAGACTAATTAGGAGTCTTTGTTTGTTTACTTACTACTAAAAGACAAGTTGTCTAGTACACTATATTACCAAAAGTATTTGGCCACCTGCCTTGACTCACATATGAACGTGAAGTGCCGTCCCATTCCTAAACCATAGGGTTCAATATGATGTGGCTCCACCTTTTGCAGCTATTACATCTCTTCTGGGAAGGCTGTCCACAAGGTAGCAGAGTGTGTTTACATCAATTTTCCACCATTCTTCCAAAAGCGCATTGGTGAGGTCGAGAAGGCCTGGCTCTCAGTCTCCGTTCTAATTCATCTCAAAGGTATTCTATTGGGTTCGGGTCAGGACTCTGTGCAGGCCAGTCAAGTTCATCCACACCAGACTCTGTCATCCATGTTTTTATGGACCTTGCTTTGTGCACTGGTGCACAGTCATGTTGGAAGGGGCCCGCTCCAAACTGTTCCTACAAGGTTGGGAGCATGGAATTGTCCAAAATGTTTTGGTATCCTGGAGCATTCAAAGTTCCTTTCACTGGAACTAAGGGGCCAAGCCCAACTCCTGAAAAACAACCCCACACTATAATTCCTCCTCCACTAAATTTCACACTCGGCACAATGCAGTCCAAAATGTAGCGTTCTCCTGGCAACCTCCAAACCCAGACTGGTCCATCAGATTGCCAGATGAAAAAGCGTGACTCATCATTCCAGAGAAGGCGTCTCCACTGCTCTAGAGTCCAGTGGTGACGTGCTTTACACCACTGCATCCCACGCTTTGCATTGGACTTAGTGATGTATGGCTTAGATGCAGCTGCTCGGCCATGGAAACGTATTCCATGAAGCTCTCTGCGTACTGTACGTGGGCTAATTGGAAGGTCACATGAAGTTTGGAGCTCTGTAGCAACTGACTGTGCAGAAAGTTTTTGCACTATGCTGACCTCTCTGTCAGTTTACTTTGCCTACCACTTGGTGGCTGAGTTGCTGTTGTTCCCAAACTCTTCACTTTCCTTATAATAAAGTTGACTTTGGAATATTTAAGGGCGAGGAAATTTCACGACTGGATTTGTTGCACAGTGGCATCCTATGACAGTGTGAACGACTCGTGCCGTCGTGCGGGTTCCAAGGACCACCAAGGACAGACATCGCTGCGAGCAGGTTTTGACTTCTTTATTTTTCAATAAGGCTGAGTCTCTCGTCGGGTCGCTTTTCAGCTTTCCCGCGTGCCTGCTCGCTCTTCCGCTTGCTCTTCAGCTTCACACGTCGTCGTCTTCCTTGGGCTCTCTGCCTCTCGTGCTCAGCATCCGCTTCTCGCTCTCCAATTCTCTTCTCTCCGACTCGCTCGCCAACTCTCTCCGCCACGTTCTTCTCCACTTTTACGGCTGTTGCCCTTTTACACAGTTCAAGGAGATTAATTGATTGTGCCCAGCTGGGCGACCCACGTACCTGATAACATTTGCGGCGTCGATCCCGGTGCGGCCCGCCTCCCCGCCCCCTCGCCGCCATCTTGGAGCGGGCCCCAGTGTGCCCTGCCTGGCTGTCGGTCTGCTGGCCCCGCCTACCCACAGACAGTTCCACGCTGGAAATTACTGAAAGCGGCCCATTCTTTCACAAATGTTTGTAGAAACAGTCTCCATGCTTAAGTGCTTGATTTTATACACCTGTGGCCGGGCCAAGTGATTAGGGACACCTGATTCTCATCATTTGGATGGCTGGCCAAATACTTTTGGCAATATAGTGTATGTTCACTATTTTATTTAAGGACTAAATTGCAATAATAAACATATGTTTAATGTACACTTAGATTTGTTGTTACAATAAAGCCAATAATGACGTTTTTTTGTGGTCCCCTTTATTTAGAAAAATATTAAAGTATCGAAATACACACACACACATATTTATATATATATATATATATATATATACATGTGTGTGTGTGTGTGTATATATATATATATATATATATATATATATATATATATATATATATATACAGGTAAAAGCCAGTAAATTAGAATATTTTGAAAAACTTGATTTATTTCAGTAATTGCATTCAAAAGGTGTAACTTGTACATTATATTTATTCATTGCACACAGACTGATGCATTCAAATGTTTATTTCATTTAATTTTGATGATTTGAAGTGGCAACAAATGAAAATCCAAAATTCCGTGTGTCACAAAATTAGAATATTACTTAAGGCTAATACAAAAAAGGGATTTTTAGAAATGTTGGCCAACTGAAAAGTATGAAAATGAAAAATATGAGCATGTACAATACTCAATACTTGGTTGGAGCTCCTTTTGCCTCAATTACTGCGTTAATGCGGCGTGGCATGGAGTCGATGAGTTTCTGGCACTGCTCAGGTGTTATGAGAGCCCAGGTTGCTCTGATAGTGGCCTTCAACTCTTCTGCGTTTTTGGGTCTGGCATTCTGCATCTTCCTTTTCACAATACCCCACAGATTTTCTATGGGGCTAAGGTCAGGGGAGTTGGCGGGCCAATTTAGAACAGAAATACCATGGTCCGTAAACCAGGCACGGGTAGATTTTGCGCTGTGTGCAGGCGCCAAGTCCTGTTGGAACTTGAAATCTCCATCTCCATAGAGCAGGTCAGCAGCAGGAAGCATGAAGTGCTCTAAAACTTGCTGGTAGACGGCTGCGTTGACCCTGGATCTCAGGAAACAGAGTGGACCGACCCCAGCAGATGACATGGCACCCCAAACCATCACCCAACCATGCAAATTTTGCATTTCCTTTGGAAATCGAGGTCCCAGAGTCTGGAGGAAGACAGGAGAGGCACAGGATCCACGTTGCCTGAAGTCTAGTGTAAAGTTTCCACCATCAGTGATGGTTTGGGGTGCCATGTCATCTGCTGGTGTCGGATGAAATTAAAAAAAATTAGATTTTATCCGCGGGTCGGGTCGGGTCGGGTCGGGTCGGGTGGTTGAAATAAAAAAAAATTAGATTTTAAATAGATTCAGGCGGGTGGCAGTTAAACCAATTGGTAAATATATATACATAGTTAAATGTTGTTACCCACATACGAAAAACGAGCAGGCACCTGCTGCATATGCCACAACAGAAGAAAAAAAAAGAAAAGAGATGGACACTTTTACGGAGCGGAGAAGGGACGCCTCGCCGGGGTCCGGGACCGAGGCCCCTTCCCCCGAGAGGGCCCCACCGGGAGCCGTAGCTGAGGCGATCCGCGAGAAGGGCCCGACGCACGTCCAGGGTCACCACCGCGCCCACCGCACCGACACCCCGCCTCGTCCGCCTTCGCCGCGGCCGGCGTCACGCGCAGCAGGTAAGCAGCTTACCTGCCCGCCACCCCCGTGGCCGGGGGCTCGTAACAGGGGTCACTCCGCGCGCTCCGCCCGCGCAGCTTACCTGCCCGCCACCCCCATTACCGGGGCGCGTAACAGGGGTCACTCCGCGCGCAGTGCGCTCACGAAAGGGGTGGGGCTCACCCTGGTTGATATAGACAGCAGCTAGGATGGTGGCCATGGAAGTCGGAACCCGCTAAGGAGTGTGTAACAACCCACCTGCCGAATCAACTAGCCCTGAAAATGGATGGCGCTGGAGCGTCGGGCTCATACGCGGCCGTCGCCGGCAGCGAGACCCGCTTGGAGGTGCGCTCAGCGCTGCTCCCATATGATTGTGCACTGGTGTGCGTCTGGGTCGTGACAGCGTGGCACGCGAATGTCTGTGCTGCATTGGATCAGTCTCCTTTCTTTAACAGGCAAAAGCTTTATAACCTCACTAATGCCTTGCATCGTCTATATTAGATATATAACAACGGGCGGGTGCGGGCGGATGCGGTTCTGATCAAATGTTACATCGGGTGGATGGCGGATGGTTGACGACTTTCTGATGCGGTTGCGGATGAAATAATTGCCTATCCGCGCATCTCTAATATACACACATATGTATATATATATATATATATATATACATATATGTATATATATATTTATGTATATATATATATATATATTTATGTGTATATGTATGTATAAATATATATATATATATATATATATGTATATGTGTATATATATATATATATATGTATATGTGTATATATATATATATATATATATATATATATGTATATGTGTATATATATATATATATATGTATATGTGTATATATATATATATATATATATATATATATATATATATATATATATATATATATATATATATATATATATATGTATATATATATATATATATATATATATATATATATATATATATATGTGTGTATATATATATATATATATATATATATATATGTATATATATATATATATATATATACATATATATATATATATATATATATATATATATATATATATATGTATATGTGTGTATATATATATATATATATATATATATATATATGTGTGTATATGTCATCCACAAAATGTTTACAAGACGCTTATGAATAATAGAAATGAATAACGTGACCAAATGAGAGAACTGTTATTTCTAATGTTTCAGCCCCCAGGCTCATCTCCTCATTAGGACATCTGACATGTTTCCATTACTCTCCACGGACAGATGCACCTGTCACCACACATATAAGTAAGAAGGACTAATGGAACATGACCAGGGGCTGAAACAATATGCTTTGTTTATCATTGTGTTCTAACTGGCCATTTCCTGTCTTGCAATGCACAACAAGGCTGTGGATGACTAGGGTAGGGTCACCGGTGAACAGCAGTCAGAGATCTGTACTGGACTCGCTCTAGTTGGAGTTGACAACTACCAGGACAATTCCCCGCTTCACTCCATGTGTTTATGCATTTTACCATCAGGGTTTGTCTGGACGTATAGAGGGAGAGAGAGGATTAGTTCAGGTGTGGCAAAGTAAACCCTTCAAGTGGACCTGTGATGACTTACTAATGTTGGATGCTCACCTTAAATAGTTCTGAAGGGTCAAATCACAAGTTACATGCTTTTTGGCGTGAACGTTTTGGCTGCCTCTGTTTTGCAGTCTGGCTACGTTGTGATGTCACAGCGGGGTGGATGTACTTATTTGGACAGTAAGACTACGTTCACACTGTGGCCCAAGTCGGATTTTCTTCCATCTGACTTTTTACACTGCAAGTGTAAATGTGCATGTGTCCCCAATGTGGTCCCAATGTGGCCCCAATGTGGCCCCAATGTGGCCTTGACGTCCCTTGCATGCAGTTAGATAAAGTGAAAATAAAGGAATTTGACCAGGAGGAAGTAGCTACTACTACAAAATAAAATAAAAGTCGCCACGCCTTAAAAATTAGCATGTTTTTTTGACGTGAAAATAAAGTCAAGTAATATAAAGTATGACTGGATGTATACAGTGTGATATATTTCTACCGAGTTCTAATCTTTTTATAACTTAAGTAGAAGAGACCGACAATAAAAGATGGCACACCTTATGTACTAGTTACATTTTATAGAGCCACTAAATAAGTGCACCCTTTATAATTTCATTAGTTGACTAATCGTTAAGATAGTCGATTATTACTCGATTATCACAGTATATATTCCACACATTTTAGTCGATTATTACTCGATTCTCACAATATAAAGTTGATATATCACAGTTTAACGTATTTCTTAAAAAAATAATTATTACGAATCTTGTGTGAAAATTGTTTTAAAGCCACTAAATAGGTGTACCTTAATCATCTGATTAGCCGACTAATCGTTAAGATAGTCGACTATTACTCGATTATCACAATAAATATTCAATATATTACAGTTTTACATATTTCATAGAAGTATAATTACTAAGAACCTTCTGTAAAATTACATTTTAGAGATAAAAATAGGTTTACCCTTTTTAATCTGATTATTCGACTAATCGTTAAGATAGTCGATTATTACTCGATTATCACAATATATATTCCACACATTTTAGTCGATTATTACTCGATTCTCACAATATAAAGTAGATATATCACAGTTTAACATATTTCATAAAAATATAATTATTACGACCCTTGTGTAAAAAATATGTTTTAAAGCCACTAAATAGGTGTACCTTAATCATCTGATTAGCCGACTAATCGTTAAGATAGTTGATTATCACAATAAATATTGAATATATTACAGTTTTACATATTTCTTAGAAGTATAATTACTAAGAACCTGCTGTAAAATTCCATTTTAGAGCCACTAAATAGGTGCACCATTTTTAATCTGATTAGTCGACTAATCGTTAAGATAGTCGATTATTACTCGATTATCACAATATATATTCCACACATTTTAGTCGATTATCTTAATACAAAGTTGATATATCACAGTTGAACATATTTCATAAAAATATAATTATTACGAACCTTGTGTAAAAATTGTTTTAAAGCCACTAAATAGATGTACCTTAATCATCTGATAAGCCGACTAATCGTTAAGATAGTCAATTATTACTCGATTATCACAATAAATATTGAATATATTGCAGTTTTACATATTTCATAGAAGTATAATTACTAAGAACCTGCTGTAAAATTACATTTTAGAGCCACTAATTAGGTTTACCCTTTTTAATCTGATTAGTCGACTAATCGTTAATATATCGAATATTACTCTATTATCACAATATATATTCCACACATTTTAGTCGATTATTACTCGATTCTCACAATATAAAGTAGATATATCACAGTTTAACATATTTCACAAAAATATAATTACGAACCTTGTGTAAAAATTGTTTTAAAGCCACTAAATAGGTGTACCTTAATCATCTGATTAGCCGACTAATCGTTAAGATAGTCGATTATTACTCGATTATCACAATAAATATTGAATATATTGCAGTTTTACATATTTCATAGAAGTATAATTACTAAGAACCTGCTGTAAAATTACATTTTAGAGCCACTAAATAGGTGCACCCTTTTTAATCTGATTAGTCGACTAATCGTTAATATATCGAATATTACTCTATTATCACAATATATATTCCACACATTTTAGTCGATTATTACTCGATTCTCACAATATAAAGTAGATATATCACAGTTTAACATATTTCACAAAAATATAATTACGAACCTTGTGTAAAAATTGTTTTAAAGCCACTAAATAGGTGTACCTTAATCATCTGATTAGCCGACTAATCGTTAAGATAGTCGATTATTACTCGATTATCACAATAAATATTGAATATATTACAGTTTTACATATTTCATAGAAGTATAATTACTAAGAACCTGCTGTAAAATTACATTTTAGAGCCACTAAATAGGTGCACCCTTTTTAATCTGATTATTCGCCTAATCGTTAAGATAGTCGATTATTACTCGATTATAAAAATATATATTCCACACATTTTAGTCGATTATTACTCGATTATCTTAATATAAAGTTGATATATCACAGTTTAACAGATTTCATAAAAATATAATTATTACGAACCTTGTGTAAAAAATATGTTTTAAAGTCACTAAATAGGTGTACCTTAATCATCTGATTAGCCGACTAATCATTAAGATAGTCGACTATTACTCGATTATCACAATGTATATTCCACACATTTTAGTCGATTATTACTCGATTATCACAATATAAAGTTGATATATCACAGTTTAACATCTTTCATAAACATATAATTATTACGAACCTTGTGTAAAAATTGTTTTAAAGCCACTAAATAGGTGTACATTAATCATCTGATTAGCCGATTAATCGTTAAGATAGTCGATTATTACTCGATTATCACAATAAATATTCAATACGTCAGTTTTACGTATTTCATAGAAGCATAATTACTAAGAACCTTCTGTAAAATTACATTTTAGAGCCACAAAATAGGTTTACCCTTTTTAATCTGATTAGTGGACTAATCGTTAAGATAGTCGATTATTACTCGATTATCACAATATATATTCCACACATTTTAGTCGATTATTACTCGATTATCTTAATATAAAGTTGATATATCACAGTTTAACAGATTTCATAAAAATATAATTATTACGACCCTTGTGTAAAAAATATGTTTTAAAGCCACTAAATAGGTGTACCTTAATCATCTGATTAGCCGACTAATCGTTAAGATAGTTGATTATCACAATAAATATTGAATATATTACAGTTTTACATATTTCTTAGAAGTATAATTACTAAGAACCTGCTGTAAAATTACATTTTAGAGCCACTAAATAGGTGCACCCTTTTTAATCTGATTAGTCGATTAATCGTTAAGATAGTCGATTATTACTCGATTATCACAATATATATTCCACACATTTTAGTCGATTATTACTCGATTCTCACAATATAAAGTAGATATATCACAGTTTAACATATTTCATAAAAATATAATTATTACGAACCTTGTGTAAAAAATGTTTTAAAGCCACTAAATAGGTGTACCTTAATCATCTGATTAGCCGACTAATCGTTAAGATAGTCGACTATTACTCGATTATCACAATAAATATTCAATACATCAGTTTTGCATATTTCATAGAGGTATAATTACTAAGAACCTTCTGTACAATTCAATTTTAGAGCCACTAATTAGGTTTACCCTTTTTAATCTGATTAGTCGACTAATCGTTAATATATCGAATATTACTCGATTATCACAATATATATTCCATATATTATTTTTACATGTTTCATATAAATATACTTAATGTAAACCATGTGTACAAATTTTATTTTGATTAGAGCAAATGTTTTGATTCCAATAACAGTTGAAAAAAAATAAAATAAAAGTGGATTACATTTATATAGCACATTTTCTCAAGTGACTCAAAGCACTTTACATGAATAAAAACAAAGATGATCGACATGAAACCACATATGCACCAAGTGTGATTGGCACCGGAGCAAGGTGGCAGAAGTGTCTTGCCCAAGGACACTTGGGCAGTGACGAGGATGGCGAAAGCTGGATTCAAACCAGGAACCGTCAAGTCTCTGGCCGGCCGCTCCGCCATCTGAGCCACGCCGCCATGAAAGGCATCATTAAGTTTAATGTATCGTAACTAGGGATGGGTATCGTTTACATTTTAATTGATACCAGTACCAAATCGGTACTTGAAAAAACAGTGCTGGCGCTTCAACGCTGCCTGACTCAGTATTTACAACATGAGGACAGCTTTTATTTTGTATGGAGATTTTG
>NC_084574.2:37472500-37497500 GCF_033978685.3 Nerophis lumbriciformis | reverse complement strand
TCTAGAAGAGTGCAATACTGGGAACACCTAAGACCTTGAGCTCCCGTATAGGACGGAGATACAACCCCTGGAAGAAAATATGGAATCACCAGCCTTGGGGGATGTTCATTTATTTGTGTAATTTTGTAGAGAAAACACAGAATTCAGTTATGAGTAGGGGTGTAACGGTACACAAACATTTCGGTTCGGTACGTACCGCGGTTTAGAGGTCACGGTTCGGTTCATTTTCGGTACAGTAAGAAAGCAACAAAATATACATTTTTTGGTTATTTATTTACCAAATGTGTAAACAATGGCATAGCATACAAATACACACAGGGTCCATTGCCAGGGTTCATGTGGTCACCATATATAAAATAAAAACTAAATAAGATGAGGCTCAGAATGGTTTCTTAACAAAACCTTTCTACGTATAAAGTGCTTTTTTTGATTGATTGATTGAGACTTTTATTACCGTATTTTCCGCACTATTAGCCGCACCTAAAAACCACAAATTTACTCAAAAGCTGACAGTGCGGCTTATAACCCGGTGCGCTTTATATATGGATTAATATTAAGATTCATTTTCATAAAGTTTCGGTCTCGCAACTACGGTAAACAGCCGCCATCTTTTTTCCCCGTAGAAGAGGAAGTGCTTCTTCTTCTACGCAAGCAACCGCCAAGGTAAGCACCCGCCCCCATAGAACAGGAAGCGCTTCTTCTTCTACTGTAAGCAACCACCCGCCCGCGTAGAAGAAGAAGAAGCGCGCGGATATTACGTTTCATTTCCTTTGTGTGTTTACATCTGTAAAGACCACAAAATGGCTCCTACTAAGCGACAGGTTGCCGGTTCATGAAAAGACGCAATCTCTCCATCCGCACACGGACTACTATTTCACAGCAACTGCCTAAAGACTTTCAAGAAAAGCTGGCTACTTTCCGTGCATATTGTAAAAACAAGATAGCTGAAAAAAAGTTCCGGCCAGAGAACATTATCAACATGGACGAGGTTCCACTGACTTTTGATATTCCTGTGAACCGCACTGTGGATACAACGGGAGCACGTACGGTGAATATTCGCACCACAGGGAATGAGAAGTCATCCTTCACTGTGGTTCTAGCTTGCCATGCTAATGGCCAGAAACTTCCACCCATGGTGATATTCAAAAGGAAGACCTTGCCAAAAGAGACCTTTCCAGCCGGCGTCATCATAAAAGCTAACTCGAAGGGATGGATGGATGAAGAAAAGATGAGCGAGTGGTTAAGGTAAGTTTACGCGAAGAGGCCGGGTGGCTTTTTTCACGCAGCTCCGTCCATGTTGATATACGACTCCATGCGCGCCCACATCACGCTGGTTTTTAATATATTATTAAAGTTTGACTGACCTATCTGACTGTTTTTTTGACATTCCTTTAGCGCAGTTAGATGCGGCTTATAACACGGGGCAGCTTATAGGTGGACAAAGTTTTGAAATATGCCGTTCATTGAAGGCGCGGCTTATAACCCAGGGCGGTTTATGGTGCGGAAAATACGGTAGTAGATTGCACAGTAGAGTACATATTACCTACAATTGACCACTAAATGGTAATACCCCAATACATTTTTCAGGCAGTTTAATCAACATTAAACTGCCTCAAGTTGTTGCTCAGATTAAATAAAATGACAAAACTTTTCTTCTACATATAAAAAGTGCAACATTAAACAGTTTCAAGTCAACTCAGCCTCAGATTAACTTTTCTTCCCCCCCAGTCTGGCTAACTTGGCAGTAAGAGGATATGTGGGCTTATTGTTCTTCCACCATAGAAGTGGGTCAAAATCAATTTTTAATGCAATATGGTCTTATATCTGCTGCTATAAAAACATTTGTTATTGCTTTAGCCCTGCCTGAATCGCTGAGGAGAGGCTGCTTGAATGCGGTGGTGACGCTTCAAATGGGTTAGCATGTGTTATGAGAGTAGCGTATGTGTGTGTGTGGCCCTTTAAAGGCCTACTGAAACCCACTACTACCGACCACGCAGTCCGATAGTTTATATATCAATGATGAAATCTTAACATTGCAACACATGCCAATACGGCCGGGTTAGCTTACTAAAGTGCAATTTTAAATTTTGCGCAAAGTATCCTGCTGAAAACGTCTCGGTATGATGACATCAGCGCGTGACGTCGCGGGTTGTAGAGGACATTTTGGGACAGCATGGTGGCCAGCTATTAAGTCGTCTGTTTTCATCGCAAAATTCCACAGTATTCTGGACATCTGTGTTGGTGAATCTTTTGCAATTTGTTCAATGAACAATGGAGACAGCAAAGAAGAACGCTGTAGGTGGGAAGCGGTGTATTGCGGCAGGTGTTGTGCCGGATAACGCACCCCCCGCCGTAGAATGCACCCCTTGACTGTTGTGCCGGATAACACAGCCGGTGTTTCATTGTTTACATTCCCGGAAGATGACAGTCAAGCTTTACCATTGGCCTGTGGAGAACTGGGACAACAGAGACTCTTACCAGGAGGACTTTGAGTTGGATGCGCAGACGCGGTACCGTGAGTACGCATGCAGCTGCGGCTTCCAAACATTTGATCGCTTGCCCGTACGTGCGTGCCGCTATGTGCATGTCACGTATGTAACTTTGGGGACTTTGGGGAAACATATGTGCTGTATGAACTTTGGGGAGGTGAACGGTACTTTGGGCTGTGGGATTGAGTGTGTTGTGCAGGTGTTTGAGTTGTTTTGGCGGGTTATATGGACGGGAGGGGGGAGGTGTTTGTTATGCGGGATTAATTTGTGGCATATTAAATATAAGCCTGGTTGTGTTGTGGCTAATAGAGTATATATATGTCTTGTGTTTATTTACTGTTTTAGTCATTCCCAGCTGAATATCAGGTCCCACCCGCCTCTCACAGCATCTTCCCTATCTGAATCGCTCCCACTGCCCTCTAGTCCTTCACTCTCACTTTCCTCATCCACAAATCTTTCATCCTCGCTCAAATTAATGGGGAAATTGTCGCTTTCTCGGTCCGAATCGCTCTCGCTGCTGGTGGCCATGATTGTAAACAATGTGCAGATGTGAGGAGCTCCACAACCTGTGACGTCACGCTACTCGTCTGCTACTTCCGATACAGGCAAGGCTTTTTTTTTATCAGCGACCAAAAGTTGCGAACTTTATCGTCGATGTACTCTACTAAATCCTTTCAGCAAAAATATGGCAATATCGCGAAATGATCAAGTATGACACATAGAATGGACCTGCTATCCCCGTTTAAATAAGAAAATCGCATTACGGTAGGCCTTTAATATGTGACAGCATGTGAGGTGAGTGTGTGGGCGAGCGAGGTGAGGGAGTGCGGGGAGTGGCTAGTGTTTTGTTGGATCGGCTGTGTGCAAGACCTCAATAAAGCCACGATTTGCAACTAATTGCCGGACTCGTCATTTACCCATGGAGTCCGGAGCTGTGGAGACCCACTGCCGAGTAGAGTGAAGGGTGTTGCCCCCGAGAATACATCGGCCCTGGAGGAGTGTCTCCCCTGCGCTCCTCGACTACGGTCTGGGAGCCGGAAGCAGGAAAGGTGCAACACATGTTTGACGTGTTGTCAGAAGCAGCTGCTGAACAATGTCGGCAAACCTCCGTCCTCCATTGTTGTATCGCGCAGCCAAAGTGTTCCTAAACGGGAGATCTTAACGAGGCAGGAGGGTCTTCCAGCTCTGGCTTTTACATGTTGTCCTAGCCCGGTCGCTGCTAGCATGTGTACTCGTTTGGTACACCTCCAACCCGAACCGAAACCCCCGTTCCGAAACGGTTCAATACACATGCACCATGGGTGTCAAATTCTGGCCCGCGGGCCAAAATTGGCCCGCCGTGTAGTTTCACATGGCCCTTGAGGTGATATCAAATTAACACTAGAGCTGGCCCGCCGATTATATACAACACCGCATTCACCGCTAATTCTCATACTTGCCAACCCTCCCGGGAGACTCCCAAATTTCAGTGCCCCTCCCGAAAATCGCCACGTCCACTTTTCATCCAGTCCAACGAGTGCTGGCCCAGTTGTTCAACAGTCTCTGTTGTGGTATTTTAGGCTTCATAATGCGCCACACATTTTCAATGGGAGACAGGTCTGGACTACAGGCAGGCCAGTCTAGTACCCACACTCTTTTACTATGAAACCATGTTGATGCAACACGTGGCTTGGCATTGTCTTGCTGAAATAAGCAGGGGCGTCCATGGTAACGTTGCTTGGATGGCAACATATGTTGCTCCAAAACCTGTATGTACCTTTCAGCATTAATGGCGCCTTCACAGATGTATAAGTTACCCATGTCTTGGGCACTAATACACCCCCATACCATCACACATGCTGGCTTTTCAACCTTGCGCCTATAACAATCCGGATAGTTCTTTTCCTCTTTGGTCCGGAGGACACGACGTTCACAGTTTCCAAAAACAATTTGAAATGTGGACTCGTCAGACCACAGAACACTTTTCCACTTTGTATCAGTCCATCTTAGATGAGCTCAGGCCCAGCGAAGCCGATGGCGTTTCTGGGTGTTGTTGATAAACGGTTTTCGCCTTGCATAGGAGAGTTTTAACTTGCACTTAAAGATGTAGCGACCAACTGTAGTTACTGACAGTGGGTTTCTGAAGTGTTCCTGAGCCTATGTGGTGATATCCTTTACACACTGTTGTCGCTTATTGACGCAGTACAGCCTGAGGGATTGAAGGTCACGGGCTTAGCTGCTTACGTGCAGTGATTTCTCCAGATTCTCTGAACCCTTTGATGATATTACGGAGCGTAGATGGTGAAATCCCTAAATTCCTTGCAATAGCTGGTTGAGAAAGGTTTTTCTTAAACTGTTCAACAATTTGCTCACGCATTTGTTGACAAAGTGGTGACCCTCGCTCCATCCTTGTTTGTGAATGACTGAGCATTTCATGGAATCTACTTTTATACCCAATCATGGCACCCACCTGTTCCCAATTAGCCTGCACACCTGTGTGATGTTCCAAATAAGTGTTTGATGAGCATTCCTCAACTTTATCAGTATTTATTGCCACCTTTCCCAACTTCTTTGTCACGTGTTGCTGGCATCAAATTCTAAAGTTAATGATTATTTGCAAAAAACAAAACATCAAATATGTTGTCTTTGTAGCATATTCAACTGAATATGGGTTGAAAAGGATTTGCAAATCATTGTATTCCGTTTATATTTACATCTAACACAATTTCCCAACTCATATGGAAACGGGGTTTGTACTTGGTGCAGATTTTTAGACACAATCAACATCTTTTGCAACACTGCGTGATGATGAGCCTCCTTGAAGAAGTTTGATCCTCCTCTCCTCTGTTTCAATTGGCATGTTGGAGCCATGATTCATGTCAACCCACCTGGTACAACAGCTCTGCAAGGTGTGAACACTGCAGACTAGCTTTGGAAAGGAACATTCACAGGGTGGTTCCATGACGTTTTTTTCCTCAGAATTGAGTGATTTTCCAATGTTTTAAGTGTGCGTGATCTAACAATACAACTCTCAGCCAGAAATTTGCAATTTGAAATGATGATACTGTAATTCTCATGGAGTTCAAGTACCTCGGAGTCTTGTTCACGAGTGAGGGAAGAGTGGATCGTGAGATCGACAGGCGGATCGGTGCGGCGTCTTCAGTAATGCGGACGCTGTATCGATATGTTGTGGTGAAGAAGGAGCTGAGCCGGAAGGCAAAGCTCTCAATTTACCGGTCGATCTACGTTCCCAGCCTCACCTATGGTCATGAAAAAAAAAAACTTTAACACTCTTACTAATGCGCCACACTGTGAACCCACACCAAACAAGAATGACAAACAAATTTCGGGAGAACATCTGCACCGTAACACAACATAAACACAACAGGACAAATACCCAGAATCCCATGCAGCCCTAACTATTCCGAGGGGGGTTGATGTGTGAGGGAGCAAGGTTGGGGTGGGGGCGGGGTTTGGTGGTAGCAGGTGTGTATAATGTAGCCCGGAAGAGTCAGGGCTGCATGGGATTCTGGGTGTTTGTTCTGTTGTGTTTATGTTGTGTTAAGGTGCAGATGTTCTCCCGAAATGTGTTTGTCATTCTTGTTTGGTTTTGGTTCAAAGTGTGGCGCATTATTAGTAAGAGTGTTAAAGTTGTTTTATATGACCACCGTCAGTGTAACCTGTGTGGCTGTTGACCAAGTATGCCTTGCTGTCACGTACGTGTGCAAGCAAAAGATGTATAATGTATAACAAGTGTTGGGCTGGCACTCTGTTAATACAGATTGTAGAGGGCGCCAAATGTTGTATCATCATGGCACCTCCTTATTATAGCCGAAAGGCACTAAAATCCGGAAGTCTCACGGGAAAATTGGGGGGTTCAGCAAGTAAGCTGCTGAGCCGCATCAGAGTGATCCGGAGCCGCGGGTTGCCGACCCCTGAGCTAGACGAAGTGGCTGGGGAGAGGGAAGTCTGGGCTTCTCTGCTTAGGCTGCTGCCCCCGCGACCCGACCTCAGTCAAGCGGAAGAAGATGGATGGATGGATGGATGGATACTGTAATTCTGTGCGAGGCCTGTTAGTTTTTTGAATGAACATCCTCCAAGTTTGGTGATTCCATCATTTGTATTACCGTATTTTTCGCACCATAAGCCGCCCTGGGTTATAAGCCGCACCTTCAATGAACGGCATATTTCAAAACTTTGTCCACCTATAAGCCGCCCCGTGTTGTAAGCCGCATCTAACTGCGCTACAGGGAATGTCAAAAAAACAGTCAGATAGGTCAGTCAAACTTTAATAATATATTAAAAACCAGCGTTCTAACTCTGTTCACTCCCAAAATGTACGGTAATGTGCAAATGTGCAATCACAAACATAGTAAAATTCAAAATAGTGCAGAGCAATAGCAATAACTTAATGTTGCTCGAACGTTAATGTCACAACACACAAAATAAACATAACACTCACTTTCTGAAGTTATTCTTCATTCATAAATCCCTCGAATTCTTCTCCTACGGTGTCCGAATTAAAAAGTTGGGCGAATACTACGGGATCGTCTCGTCGAAGTCATCAGAGTCAGTGTCGCTGTTGTTTTTCCAGCAGTTCCGTGAATCCTGCCTTCCGGAAAGCTCGGACCACAGTTGAGACCGAAATATCCGCCCAGGCATTTACGATCCACTGGCAGATGTTGGCGTATGTCGTCCGGCGCTGTCTCCCTGTCTTAGTGAAGGTGTGTTCGCCTTCGGTCATCCATTGTTCCCACGCCGTTCGCAGTCATGCTTTAAATGCCCTGTTGACACCAATATCGAGCGGTTGGAGTTCTTTGGTTAATCCACCCGGAATGACGGCGAGTGTTGTATTTGTGTGCTTCACTTGTTTTTTGACACCATCTGTGATGTGGGCGCGCATGGAGTCGTATATCAACATGGACGGAGCTGCGTGAAAAAAGCCACCCGGCCTCTTCGCGTAAACTTCCCTTAACCACTCGCTCATCTTTTCTTCATCCATCCATCCCTTCGAGTTAGCTTTTATGATGACGCCGGCTGGAAAGTTCTCTTTTGGCAAGGTCTTCCTTTTGAATATCACCATGGGTGGAAGTTTCTGGCCATTAGCATGGCAAGCTAGAACCACAGTGTGTCGCTTAGTAGGAGCCATTTTGTGGTCTTTACAGATGTAAACACACAAAGGAAATGAAACGTAATACCCGCGCGCTTCTTCTTCTATGGGGGCGGGTGCTTACCTTGGCGGTTGCTTACCGTAGAAGAAGAAGCACTTCCTCTTCTACGGGGAAAAAAGATGGCGGCTGTTTACCGTAGTTGCGAGACCTAAACTTTATGAAAATTAATCTTAATATTAATCCATATATAAAGCGCACCGGGTTATAAGCCGCACTGTCAGCTTTTGAGTAAATTTGTGGTTTTTAGGTGCGGCTAATAGTGCGGAAAATACGGTATTATTAGAACAGTGTTCTGGTGGGTTGACAGAAATATTAGGATACAGGACAATGAAGAGATGGGACTAGATTGAACAAGTGTCGGGTTGAATGTGAGTTGTAATTAAATTCAAGTCATTTTCTAGTGACTGTGAAATTCCAAACGCTTTGCACACTGACCCAAAGCTCATTAATCCCTTCCACCGGGCAGTAGTGAAAATTAATCAAATAGTCTTTTTTCATTTATGGCACACGCTTTGCAATGTTACTTCATTAGTTCTGGTCCTGCAGTGTCAGAAGTGCTATCGTTTTGTTTTATTGTATTTTAAGTAATGATACTAATAACGACTTGAAGCGTCTCAGGCTGCCGGAAGAATAGTTCTGTGTTTCCCCAGTGTCCTTGAAACGTAAAGATCCTTAAAGACTTTTCACGGATCTTTTCCTGCACCTTGGCCATTACTTGCCATTGTCAGCTCCATTACGTCTCAGGGCCAAGCAAGCATCCAGTCGCCATGTCATCGTGCCATTTTTCCATGAGCGCATTTATAGGAACGTTACTGGAGCGTTTAAAAGCTGATCTTCAGCATCTGCCGGAATCGTGTGCTTGTGCTCAGCTGGAGGCAGCAGACACGTCATATAACCCCACTCTGCAATATTCTGCACTTATTTTATTGGAGTCGTATAAGGGCTGAAGTTCAGACCAGCACACAGGAGCATGGGTGATGGCATAAAGCATAAAGTATGGGTGTCAAAAGGTAATATCAAATTAACACTAGAGCTGGCCCGCCGATTATATACAGCGGCGGTGCCGCGGTAACACCGCATTCACCGCTAATTCTCATACTTGCCAACCCTCCCGGGAGACTCCCAAATTTCAGTGCCCCTCCCGAAAATCGTCACGTCCGCTTTTCGTCCAGTCCAACGAGTGCTGGCCCAGTCACATAATAATACGAGTGCAATGGACGTGGGTGACCCGCCCCAGGGGCGGGGGGGGGGGGGGGGGTCACCCACATCTGCGGTCCTCTCAAAGGTTTCTCATTGTCATCCCATTGCGTTGAGTTTTTTCCTTGCCCTGATGTGGGATCTGAACCGAGGATGTCGTTGTGGCTTGTGCAGCCCTTTGAGACACTCGTGATTTAGGGCCATACAGGTAAAAGCCAGTAAATTAGAATATTTTGAAAAACTTGATTTATTTCAGTAATTGCATTCAAAAGGTGTAACTTGTACATTATACTTATTCATTGCACACAGACTGATGCATTCAAATGTTTATTTCATTTAATTTTGATGATTTGAAGTGGCAACAAATGAAAATCCAAAATTCCGTGTGTCACAAAATTAGAATATTACTTAAGGCTAATACAAAAAAGGGATTTTTAGAAATGTTGGCCAACTGAAAAGTATGAAAATGAAAAATATGAGCATGTACAATACTCAATACTTGGTTGGAGCTCCTTTTGCCTCAATTACTGCGTTAATGCGGCGTGGCATGGAGTCGATGAGTTTCTGGCACTGCTCAGGTGTTATGAGAGCCCAGGTTGCTCTGATAGTGGCCTTCAACTCTTCTGCGTTTTTGGGTCTGGCATTCTGCATCTTCCTTTTCACAATACCCCACAGATTTTCTATGGGGCTAAGGTCAGGGGAGTTGGCGGGCCAATTTAGAACAGAAATACCATGGTCCGTAAACCAGGCACGGGTAGATTTTGCGCTGTGTGCAGGCGCCAAGTCCTGTTGGAACTTGAAATCTCCATCTCCATAGAGCAGGTCAGCAGCAGGAAGCATGAAGTGCTCTAAAACTTGCTGGTAGACGGCTGCGTTGACCCTGGATCTCAGGAAACAGAGTGGACCGACACCAGCAGATGACATGGCACCCCAAACCATCACTGATGGTGGAAACTTTACACTAGATTTCAGGCAACGTGGATCCTGTGCCTCTCCTGTCTTCCTCCAGACTCTGGGACCTCGATTTCCAAAGGAAATGCAAAATTTGCATGGTTGGGTGATGGTTTGGGGTGCCATGTCATCTGCTGGTGTCGGTCCACTCTGTTTCCTGAGATCCAGGGTCAACGCAGCCGTCTACCAGCAAGTTTTAGAGCACTTCATGCTTCCTGCTGCTGACCTGCTCTATGGAGATGGAGATTTCAAGTTCCAACAGGACTTGGCGCCTGCACATAGCGCAACATCTACCCGTGCCTGGTTTACGGACCATGGTATTTCTGTTCTAAATTGGCCCGCCAACTCCCCTGACCTTAGCCCCATAGAAAATCTGTGGGGTATTGTGAAAAGGAAGATGCAGAATGCCAGACCCAAAAACGCAGAAGAGTTGAAGGCCACTATCAGAGCAACCTGGGCTCTCATAACACCTGAGCAGTGCCAGAAACTCATCGACTCCATGCCACGCCGCATTAACGCAGTAATTGAGGCAAAAGGAGCTCCAACCAAGTATTGAGTATTGTACATGCTCATATTTTTCATTTTCATACTTTTCAGTTGGCCAACATTTCTAAAAATCCCTTTTTTGTATTAGCCTTAAGTAATATTCTAATTTTGTGACACACGGAATTTTGGATTTTCATTTGTTGCCACTTCAAATCATCAAAATTAAATGAAATAAGCATTTGAATGCATCAGTCTGTGTGCAATGAATAAATATAATGTACAAGTTACACCTTTTGAATGCAATTACTGAAATAAATCAAGTTTTTCAAAATATTCTAATTTACTGGCTTTTACCTGTATAAGTAAACTTTGATTGATTGACTGATCTTCAAGTCGCTTTCTGACAGTCGCTTCAGGATGCGCTGTTTTGTGGGCGGTTTTATTTACGTGCCTCCACTTGGACAGCGTCTTTTCCCCGTCATCTTTGTTGTAGCAGTGTAGCGTGCAAGGACGGGAGTGGAAGAAGTTTCAAAAGATGGCGCTAACTGTTTTAATGACATTCAGACTTTACTTCAATCAATAACGGAGCAACATCTCCTCATCCGTGGCTCACTAGTGCAACAACAACGCCCGAAATGTGTCCCGTGAAAAACCGTCCCACCGGAACCCTCTAATAACTAAAGTTCCTTGGGTGAATAATGTAAACTCACTACACCGGTATGTTTTAGTGCTTTCATGGCGAGTTTACTGACAGATACCGTATTTTCCGCACCATAAGCCGCCCTGGGTTATAAGCCGCGCCTTCAATGAACGGCATATTTCAAAACTTTGTCCACCTATAAGCCGCCCCGTGTTATAAGCCGCATCTAACTGCGCTAAAGGAATGTCAAAAAAACAGTCAGATAGGTCAGTCAAACTTTAATAATATATTAAAAACCAGCGTGATGTGGGCGCGCATGGAGTCGTATATCAACATGGACGGAGCTGCGTGAAAAAAGCCACCCGGCCTCTTCGCGTAAACTTACCTTAACCACTCGCTCATCTTTTCTTCATCCATCCATCCCTTCGAGTTAGCTTTTATGATGACGCCGGCTGGAAAGGTCTCTTTTGGCAAGGTCTTCCTTTTGAATATCACCATGGGTGGAAGTTTCTGGCCATTAGCATGGCAAGCTAGAACCACAGTGAAGGATGACTTCTCATTCCCTGTGGTGCGAATATTCACCGTACGTGCTCCCGTTGTATCCACAGTGCGGTTCACAGGAATATCAAAAGTCAGTGGAACCTCGTCCATGTTGATAATGTTCTCTGGCCGGATCTTTTTTTCAGCTATCTTGTTTTTACAATATGCACGGAAAGTAGCCAGCTTTTCTTGAAAGTCTTTAGGCAGTTGCTGTGAAATAGTAGTCCGTGTGCGGATGGAGAGATTGCGTCTTTTCATGAACCGGAAACCTGTCGCTTAGTAGGAGCCATTTTGTGGTCTTTACAGATGTAAACACACAAAGGAAATGAAACGTAATATCCGCGCGCTTCTTCTTCTTCTACGGGGGCGGGTGGTTGCTTACAGTAGAAGAAGAAGCGCTTCCTGTTCTATGGGGGCGGGTGCTTACCTTGGCGGTTGCTTGCGTAGAAGAAGAAGCACTTCCTCTTCTACGGGGAAAAAAGATGGCGGCTGTTTACCGTAGTTGCGAGACCGAAACTTTATGAAAATGAATCTTAATATTAATCCATAGCACTGTCAGCTTTTGAGTAAATTTGTGGTTTTTAGGTGCGGCTAATAGTGCGGAAAATACGGTAAGTAAGAACTTTACACTACTTTATATTAGAAATGGCAACAGCGGAGGATGAATGTCCCATAACAAGAAGATAGAGAAAAAGAAGAAGCTTATCGACTGCACGCACATTTTCAGTACTTATGCAGATCCCAAATACACATCAGCAGGTACAAGAAAGTAAGAAAAGTTGGTTTTGCATAATATTGTGAAACAGAAAGCCAGATAATGTCTTCTAATAGGTGCCGTTTTGCGGTCCTTATACACACACCATAATAATACTTGCATGTTTAATGCGCCGACAATCCATCAAGCGGTGCGGCTTCATAGTTTACCGATGTCTTACTAAAAACATTTTGACAGATTTTTGAGCGCCGTGTGCAATGTTCTATATTCTCAATGGAACATTTAACGTTTGGGTGTTGTTTACTGGCATATCTCTTATGTGTGACTGCCATCTACTGGTCACACTTACCAAATAAAATTGCTTCGAGGTCAGTAAGCACGACCAGAATTATTCCGCTTATTGTCCGAAAAATACGGTATCTATCAACAAACTTCTGGGGACACGCTAGTGTCAAAAAGACAGGTATGTGGTAGATGAGAATAAATCTCCAGTTAAATTATAGTGTAAAAATGCACCCAATTGCAGGAAAGGAGCTCTTGATTTTCATTTTATTTCCCAGGTGTGCAGGGCAGCACTTTGCGTGGATAGAAATGTTCCTCTTTTCTTCTCAGAGGGTGCTCACATCCCTGGTGGAAGACCCGTTCAGATGAGATCGGATGTGACTGGAGCGCCGCTTTGTTGCCATTATAAACAATTTAAAGAGATCTAAAATATGCAAGAGATATCAGGAGAGAGGCTGATGTACGGTCCTTGCTCGTTGGTTGACCACATTCACCGTGGCAGTATCACATTTAGCATCCTATTATAGGCACTGCCCTAGGGCTAGAAGAGGAGCATTTACTAGACCATCTCCGCATATTGGATTGTGATGTCATTGTATCGTCAGATGTGTTTATTTGTGTGTAAAAGATCGCAACTCAGCGTGATAAAGCATTTTTCTATTTTTGTCTTCTAGTTCAGTGTTTTTCAACCACTGTGAGATACGGTCTGGTGTGCTGTGGGAGATGATCTAATTGCACCTATTTGGGTTAAAAATATTTTTTGCAAACCAGTAATTATAGTCTGCAAATGATGTGTTGTTGTTGAGTGGTCGGTGCTCTTTAGGGCTCGGCAGAGTAGCCGTGTAATACTCTTCTATATCAGTAGGTAGCTAATTTCTTTGTAGATGTCGGAAACAGCGGAAGGCAGGGTGCAGGTAAAAAGGTGTCTGATGCTTAAACCAAAAATAAACAAAAGGTGAGTGCCCCTAAGTAAAGGCATTGAAGCTTAGGGAAGGCTATGCAGAACGAAACTAAAACTGAACTGGCTACAAAGTAAACAAAAACAGAATGCTGGACGACAGCAAAGACTTACTGCGGAGCAAAGACGGCGTCCACAATGTACATCCGAACATGACATGACAATCAACAATGTCCCCACAAAGAAGGTTAAAAATAAACTGAAGTTTTCTTGATTGCTAAAACAAAGTAGATGCGGGAAATATCGCTCAAAGGAAGACATGAAACTGCTACAGGAAAACACCAACAAAAGAGAAAAAGCCACCAAAATAGGAGCGCAAGACAAGAAGTAAAACACTACACACAGGAAAACAGCAAAAACGTCAAGGGGTGATGTGACAGGTGGTGAAAGTACACCTACTTTGAGACAAGAGCTATAGTGATAGTCATATCCAACAATTGTGACAACAACTTTTTACTGTCAACTGAGTTTAGTTTTTTAATTACCGTATTTTTCGGACTATAAGTCGCAGTTTTTTTCAGTTTGGACAGACTCCAGTGCGATTTATATGTTTTTTCCCTTCTTTATTATGCATTTTCGGCAGGTGCGACTTATACTCTGAAAAATACGGTATTTCTGCAGGTGGTGTGCCCCCGTATTTTTTCAACGCAAAAAAATGTGCCTTGGCTCAAAAAAGGTTGAAAAGCAATGGTCTAGTTCAGGGGTCTGCAACCCGCGGCTCCGGAGCCGCATGCGGCTCTTTGATCACTCTGATGCGGCTCAGCAGCTTACTTGCCGACCCCCCCCCGATTTTCCCGATAGACTTCCGGATTTCAGTGCCTCTAGCAGATAACTCTCGGGATTAATATTCTCCGATTTTCACTCTTACAATAATAATAAGGGCGTATCATGATGGTACAGCATTTACCACCCTCTACAATTTGTATTAACAGCGTGCCAGCCCAATCTCTTGATATATGCAACTCCTACTTGCATACGCAAGTGACAGCAATGCATACTTGGTCAACAGCCACACAAGTTACACTGACGGTGACCATATAAAACAACTTTAACACTCTTACTAATAATGCGCTACACTTTGAACCAAAACCAAACAAGAATGACAAACACATTTCGGGAGAACATCTGCACCTTAACCCCACATAAACACAACAGAACAAATACCCAGAATCCCATGCAGCCCTGACTCTTCCGGGCTACATTATACACCCCGCTACCAAACCGTAATAGGTAGGTCCCTTTTAAATCTAATCAAAATAAACAGCGAATATTTTTGCCATTCTTCCTCTATTTCACATTTATCGAACAAAGTAAGTAAGCAGCTGAGGTCTCTGGTTTTGAGTCCAGATTCGTACTCCTCGTAAATATGTATAAAAGAGTATAAAAATAAGTTTTAGGAAAACCCCCAGCTGTGTTCAACCAACCAGCGTTCGACAGCACAGCCCCCGAAAAGGTTCCGGGTAGCTTCCAAAAGTCCCACCTCGCAGGCAGGAACATGTAATACATATATGATGAAAACCTTAACCTTTTCCCTAACCTAAGTAATAAATATATATAATTTGAGGTGCTTACTATGAGTTTTGTCACACCATTACCTCTCTACTGGGCTGTTATCTATTGCCTCCTGGGCTTATTCTGACTTTATCAGTGAATTTTCAGAGTTTGTCGCTGATCTAGTTACGCACGCAGACAATATAATTATAATGGAGGATTTTAATATCCATATGAATACACTCGCGCATATATATATATATATATATATATATATATATATATATATATATATATATGTACATGTCGTGTCCATTGGAAGTAGTCGTGTCCATTGGACGCCCGCTGACTCTTTAAGGAAAGCAGCCTAAGTTCCTGCTGTGCTTTTAGTTACTAATTCATGTTTATCCACATTTCTGTTCACTCTTTGACTATTAATGATTGAAGAATGATTTACATTTTAAGGAGATAGCTGTGTTACATGTTTACCCCTCAGAGGATTTATACTTTTAACATGTTTATGTTAGCAGCATGTAGCCACTTCACGCAGCATGTAGCATCCTGCTCTTCTTTTATTCATGTCAGCGCTCTTTATCAGCCTCTCATCGCTCATAAACATTTCCTGTGCTGGTAAATGTGCAGACATTTTTGTACTTTTTTCTCTTAAGTCAGGGGTGTCCAAAGTTTTTGCCCTGGGGGCCAAAAATATTTGGTCGAGGGTCGAAAGTCGATATATATATATATAAATATATATATATATATATATATATATATATATATATATATATATATATATATATATATATATATATATATATATATATACATATGTATATGTGTATGTATATATATATATATGCTGTATATATATGTGTAAATATGTGTATATGTACAGTATATATGTGTATATACAGTATGTATGTATGTATGTATGTATATATGTATATGTACAGTATATACAGTATGTATATATACAAATACATATATATATACTGTATATATATGTATATGTATATATACAGTATGTATATAGATACATATGTTATATATATACATAGATGTAAATATACATATACAACTATATACATATATACTATATATATGTATATATATATATATATATATACAAAATATATGTATGCATACATATACATACAAACTGTATATACTGTATGTATATGTATATATACAGTATGTATATATATACATATATTTACAAATATATATGTATGTATATATTTGTAATTATAAATATATATATATATATACATATATATATATTTATATATATATGTATGTATGTATGTATATATATACTTATATTTATAATTACAAATATGTATGTATGTATATATACACACACATTTATATATACACATGTACACATATATATATATATATATATATATATATATATATATATATATATATATATATATATATATATATATATATATATATATACATATACACACATATATACGTATATATATATATATATATATATATATATATATATATATATATGTATATATATATATGTGTATATGTATATATATATGATGGATGTATAATTTAGAATTAATGTAATGGATTTATAACTAATATAATTGGATATTAAGAGTATTTGAAAGTTTGACTCCCACCTTGTTTACTTTTGTGACGACAACCTCCTTAAAGTTTTGTAATCAATCAGAAACATCAAACAGCTAAAATGCACCAAACATGGATACGTGTGGAGATCGTCTTTTTCATTTAAATGAGTTTGATTCTGAATTGTTTTATGGTGCATGGACGTTCTTTATCATTTTCACAAGTTGTGTCGTGTGTGACCGTGTCTGTTGGCATTTTGTGTTGGCTCATTTTTCATTTTTTGTTGCACCATGACTCGGGAAAGTTCTTCGTATTGGGTCATATAAGTAAATCCTGCACTTTGTTAAATTCAAAGTTTTAGTCTTTGTCGACCTGATTCACCTAAGCTGTCCAAACAATGACAGAGCAGCAGCATTTCCAGTCATTTCTCAAATGACTTGAAACCTCCCTGCCACCGCAGTCTTTTAATCAATAAACTCTTGACGTCTCGCGGGCCACGTTGCGGTTCGTGGTTCGGACACCATATTTTTGTATTATATTTCATATTCAGCAAAGTTTTGTAGATGTCATTTTAACAGGCCGGTGTAAATGTGAATCTGTAATGGACTGGTGACACCCTCTTCCTTACCAAAGCCAGCTGGGATAGGCTCTAGCTCATCTTTGACCCTGAACACCATGAACTGGAGACACTTCCAGAACGGATGTTTGATTCCGCTCACATGTGCAGCGACTAAAGTGGTCTATAGTCCATGCCCACATGCCTTGACTCCTCCAAAGGTGTTCAGTCCGCTTCCATTCTGCGACAATCAATGAGCAAACTTTAACCTTCAGATGAAGTGCTCTCCTTATTTGGCTGATCAATCAGAGTGTTGTGACAGATCCCCTTGATGGGTCAGCTCTGTCTGAGCTTTGTCAAACAGACTGAGGATCACAACAAAACAAGCCCTCCATACAAAATAGCACCGTAGTCTTTGACGGCCGTTCTTCTGAGGGATGACATAGTTGCCATTAAAATATCTGAAAATACTGGAAGGCGACGGCAGGCTGATTTGATGTGACGGCTGCCCCGTGTCACCCTTTCTTCCACTTTAACATTTGTGGTGGAAACTGAAGGGTTTACCTTTTGGGTCTTTCAACACTGTCACACTTAGGAGGATCAACTCAAATGTATACACCAAAAAGTTCATGAACTTTAAGTTCCTTGAACAAAATGGTCCAGGAACTGAAGGTTCCATTTTGTGGTCAGTGGTTTCACCACTTTTCACAGTTCAGGGTAGTTGATATCAGTGTTTCTTAAACATAGGGCAAGGGCCTCATTGACAAGTGCCCCCAAGTGAACCGCGAACAAATATCTGTTTTCTTCAGCTGTGGTACTCAGTTGTAATACCACTCGTGGCAGTAATGACAATATCAAACAGAAGAAGTCTGGAGCTAAAGTCATAGAGAAGTTTCTTAAGCGCAGAAATTATGACTAAATTGGTGACTTGACAGTTTCAGTACTAATTTAGTTTTGTCATGTCTGTGTAATCATGTTTTTGTTTTAAGTCATGTTTTGTTTAGTTATAGGACTCTTTAGTTTCTGGCTTTTCACTCCCTTGTCTTGTTTCCATGATTACCCCATTAGTTTCACCTGTTCCACGTTTGGACTCATTGTGCACTCTTGATTGTCACCATAGCAACCCATTAGTTTTCACCTGTCACGTCACGCACCTGTTTCACGTCTTGAGTCACGCACCTGTTTTCGTTAATCATGTCTGTAGTATTTAAGTTCAGTGTTTTTCAGTTTGTCTTTCTGACGACCTCACCACATTTATGCTCTGTCCATTCTTTCCATGTCCATTCTTCATGCAACTATTTTTGTCCAAGCCAAGTAAGTTTTTGTTCCATGTTTATAGTCTTTTTGGTTTCATAGTTTATTCTCCGCCACTGTGCGCGCTTTTCGTTTTTTTGATATATTAAATAAATCCTGTACCTTCATTCCCGTCTCGCCCGTGCCAACTTTCCGTTGCATTCCGGAAAAGCAAACACCCAAGATCAAGTCATGACAAGTTTATACTCCATCATTTTATAAACACACATTTTTCATCAGTTATTTTTTAAATTTAAATTAAATTAAATTACCAATGATTGGTGTCCCTTCTTATGAAGTATATTTACAAACCCCGTTTCCATATGAGTTGGGAAATTGTGTTAGATGTAAATATAAACGGAATACAATGATTTGCAAATCATTTTCAACCCATATTCAGTTGAATATGCTACAAAGACAACATATTTGATGTTCAAACTGATAAACATTTTTATTTTTTTTTTTGCAAATAATCATTAACTTTAGAATTTGATGCCAGGAATACGTGACAAAGAAGTTGGGAAATAAATACTGATAAAGTTGAGGAATGCTCATCAAACACTTATTTGGAACATCCCACAGGTGAACAGGCAAATTGGGAACAGGTGGGTGCCATGATTGGGTATAAAAGTAGATTCCATGAAATGCTCAGTCATTCACAAACAAGGATGGGGCGAGGGTCACCACTTTGTCAACAAATGCGTGAGCAAATTGTTGAACAGTTTAAGAAAAACCTTTCTCAGCCAGCTATTGCAAGGAATTTAGGGATTTCACCATCTACGGTCCGTAATATCATCAAAAGGTTCAGAGAATCTGGAGAAATCACTGCACGTAAGCAGCTAAGCCCGTGACCTTTGATCCCTTAGGCTGTACTGCATCAACAAGCGACATCAGTGTGTAAAGGATATCACCACATGGGCTCAGGAACACTTCAGAAACACACTGTCAGTAACTACAGTTGATAGCTACATCTGTAAGTGCAAGTTAAAACTCTTCTATGCAAGGCGAAAACCGTTTATCAACAACACCCAGAAACGCCGTCGGCTTCCCTGGGCCTGAGCTCATCTAAGATGGACTGATACAAAGTGGAAAAGTGTTCTGTGGTCTGACGAGTCCACATTTCAAATAGTTTTTGGAGAGTGTGGACGTCGTGTCCTCCGGACCAAAGAGGAAAAGAACCATCCGGATTGTTATAGGCGCAAAGTTGAAAAGCCAGCATGTGTGATGGTATGGGGGTGTATTAGTGCCCAAGACATGGGTAACTTACACATCTGTGAAGGCGCCATTAATGCTGAAAGGTACATACAGGTTTTGGAGCAACATATGTTGCCATCCAAGCAACGTTACCATGGACGCCCCTGCTTATTTCAGCAAGACAATGCCAAGCCACGTGTTGCATCAACGTGGCTTCATAGTAAAAGAGTGCGGGTACTAGACTGGCCTGCCTGTAGTCCAGACCTGTCTCCCATTGAAAATGTGTGGTGCATTATGAAGCCTAAAATAGCACAACGGAGACCCCCGGACTGTTGAACAACTTAAGCTGTACATCAAGCAAGAATGGGAAAGAATTCCACCTGAGAAGCTTCAAAAATGTGTCTCCTCAGTTCCCAAACGTTTACTGAGTGTTGTTAAAAGGAAAGGCCATGCAACACAGTGGTGAACATGCCCTTTCCCAACTACTTTGGCACGTGTTGCAGCCATGAAATTCTAAGTTAATTATTATTTGCAAAAAAAAAAATAAAGTTTATGAGTTTGAACATCAAATATGTTGTCTTTGTAGTGCATTCAATTGAATATGGGTTGAAAATGATTTGAAAATCATTGTATTACGTTTATATTTACATCTAACACAATTTCCCAACTCATATGGAAACGGGGTTTGTAATTGGTACTTATTTTTCTAATCAGCCTGACCTAAGCCTAAGGTTTATGTCTTAAATAATAAGAATAATGTTTGTGATTAACACATGCTTTCATATCATTTGACAAGGCTGTACACTATTTTTAGGTTGGATAAAATAGTGATCGAAAGTAACAGTAAAATGAGTGTCAATATTTGAGTGGGCCCCAGGGCCCTCTGTAGTGGAACATTTTTAACAAATCAGCTGATAAAGTACAGTATGGAGGAGCAGCACACTATATTTCTACTTTAATGTCATGTACATAAATAGACAATATTAGGTCATATTTATTCTACTAAAGTTTTAGTAAACACAATACAAAGCAATAAGATACAAAACGGCATGATTTCAAAATAAAAGTCGACCGGATTTTACATAAATAATTTTGTCCAGCGTGTCCAACAGTCGGAACGTGGTCCCTTGTTGAATTGAAGATGAATTCAATAGGGTCAGGTGAGTCATTATGATAATAACAATAAATCAATGAAATATATCAGCGTCTATCTCACCACGACAACATTGTCGCATCAGATTTAGCATAAGCCTGTTGGCATTAGCATTGTGTTCACAGGTGTTGAGACGAATGCTAACCAAATGGCATGTTAACAAAGCAAACGGCGAATATGATTGACCTTCGTTCCACTCGCTAACCGCCTCCTTTATCGAACAATGACCCTCAAACAAGGTCGTTGTGTTCTGGTGAGCAGCTGCATTCGCCGCTTCTTCAAAGTCATTACGGTGCATTCCTCTTTAAGGCCCGAGCTGTTTGTTTACATGCTTATTTTTTTGTTTCTCTTTGCTATTTGGGCTTATTGGACCCTAATTAGAATAAAAACTAAGAATCATGTTTTGATATGATGTACTTAGTCCATAAGTACACAAACGTGTACTTCATGTTTAGTGACATGCTAATTCTTATTTTTACACTTTTTTTTCCCCTAATTCCATTATATGTTATACTCTTCTGACACCACCAGATGGCAGTATAAGTGTCCACATAAGTGGCCATAAGACCCCAATTCAGTAGTGTACACAATTTTGGAAATACGAACTAAAAGGTGCTGTCCACATATGTGGCCACTAAGCCTTTAGAGGTTTTTAATTAAAGGGGAACTGCACATTTTGGGGGGAATTTTGCCTATATTGTCACAATCATCAAGAGAGACGAGGAGTCGAAAGATACATTTTTTCCCCGCTTTCTATTGTATAAATCTCATCCCCTTATTGGTGGCTAGAAATGCAGCTAATTGGAGCGATCAATTCTACCTCGAAATCCATTTTTAAAATGCATTCAAAACATTTCTAAAATACTTAGTTTACGTTCTGTAACCTGTATAATAACCAAACTGTAGCAACATTGTTATTGTAAGCGCAAATACTGAGGAACTAGCTTATTGACATGCTTCTTTTTAGCCACCATTTGAGTTTGTAACACAACACAATGTGATAGAACATTAATTTGTACTGAGTGAAAAACATGAACCATCATATTACAGTACATGTAAAGTATTATTTCATGTTTTGTTTGTACACACTAATCAGAGTTGTGGCGATTGAGGTGCACTCAGCATTCTCACAATTGTAACAACGTTACAACACAAGCAAATGCTTTGTTTTGCATGTTGATCTGTATCAGTTTTGCTGCAATAATGTATTCCTTATTTCTGAACTGAATGGATTTCTATTATTAAGATGTTTTCCAGTTTAACTTGAATGTCACACAGTTTCCGTAAATATAAAAGCTATTTGGATGTTTTCCAATTTTTTAAAGCAGATCTAGCAATGTGGCCAGAAATGGTACTGCAATCACGGTCAAAATTCTGTAGTATCATCCCCCTCTCTCTGACTGAGGTTGCCAGATACGCAGCCCAATCCGAATCCTACTCCAAATAACTTCAAATGGCAATTGACAAGTTTACTAAGTAATTATGCCACATTTTTGGAAGCCACTTCCTCAGCGTATCAGCATATTGAGAAGGAAATAGGCACCGACACTACCCATATCCACATAGCTTTTATTTGTACAAAATTAGGGCTGCAGCAGCTAATCGATTAAATCGATTAAAATCGATTATAAAAATAGTTGGCGATTAATTTAGTCATCGATTCGTTGGATCTATGCTATGCGCATGCGCAGAGGCTACTTTTTTATTTATTTTTATAAACCTTTATTTATAAACTGCAACATTTACAAACAGCTGAGAAACAATAATCAAAATAAGTATGGTGCCAGTATGCTGTTTTTCCCCCCAATAAAATACCGAAAAGGTTAGAAATGTAGTTTGTCTCTTTTATCCGATTATTAATCGATTAATCAAAGTAATAATCGACAGATTTATCGATTATCAAATTAGTTGTTAGTTGCAGCCCTATACAAAATATATATTTGCCCTGTCAATTGGAATACACATGGACATACAGGATAACAGGCATATATTTCCCCCGTTAGCCTGCAAGTTATGTCATTGACCGGGCTAGCATGCTAAGCATTACACTAGGAGCTGAGCACCATCACACACTAAGCAGGAACATACTATCTTTGTCAGACAAGATCATAGACTGTATCGGACAATATTGTTTACATACCAAATGTCCATTTATTACACGTAATAAGAAAACGTAAATGCCTGACTTACCCATCAAGGAGGAAATGAGCAAGTTTGGCGTCTTCTCCGCCTTCACTGGTCTCCATCTTTCAAATGCATTCCCCAATACAAATCCCGGTTTTGTGGCAACCTGGATGTGACACACTCACGGACTTTCTAATTGGTCAAACGGGTGGAGGGCGGGACATAAAAATAAAAACAATAACAGGATTTCAGGGCTGTAAATCTAATTTTGAAATGAGCATATCCCGGCTGAACTACTGTTATCAGATATAGAGGTATTGGAAAAGAAGATGATTTATTAATTAATGCCATTTTAATACATTAAATTATTACATATGGCTCCTTTAATAGAATATAAAGTACTTTATTGATCCCTGGGGGAAATTCAGCACCACAGTTCGCTCACAATAAACAATAAACACTTGGGTATTTTTACATGTGAATAATATAAATACAGTCTATTATACAACATTATTCACGTGTGAATAATATAAATACAGTCTAATATACAGCATTATTCACATGTGAATAATATAAATACAGTCTATTATACAGCATTATTCACATGTGAATAATATAAATACAGTCTATTATACAGCATTATTCACGTGTGAATAATATAAATACAGTCTATTATACAGCATTATTCACATGTGAATAATATAAATACAGTCTTTTATACAGCATTATTCACATGTGAATAATATAAATACAGTCTATTATACAGCATTATTCACGTGTGAATAATATAAATACAGTCTATTATACAGCATTATTCACATGTGAATAATATAAATAGTCTATTATACAGCATTATTCACGTGTGAATAATATGAATACAGTCTATTATACAGCATTATTCACATGTGAATAATATAATTACAGTCTATTATACAGCATTATTCACATGTGAATAACATAAATACAGTCTATTGTACAGCATTATTCACATGTGAATAATATAAATACAGTCTATTATACAGCATTATTCACATGTGAATAATATAAATACAGTTTATTATACAGCATTATTCACGTGTGAATAAAATAAATACAGTCTATTATACAGCATTAATCACGTATGAATAATATAAATACAGTCTATTATACAGCATTATTCACAGGTGAATAATATAAATACAGTCTATTATACAGCATTATTCACATGTGAATAATATAAATACAGTCTATTATACAGCATTATTCACATGTGAATAACATACATACAGTCTATTATACAGCATTATTCACATGTGAATAATATAAATACCGTCTATTATACAGCATTATTCACATGTGAAAAATATAAATACCGTCTATTATACAGCATTATTCACATGTGAAAAATATAAATACCGTCTATTATACAGCATTATTCACATGTGAAAAATATAAATACAGTCTATTATACAGCATTATTTATGTGTGAATAATATAAATACAGTCTATTATACAGCATTATTTACATGTGAATATTATAAATACAGTCTATTATACAGCATTATTCACATGTGAATAACATGCATACAGTCTATTATACAGCATTATTCACATGTGAATAATATAAATACAGTCTATTATACAGTATTATTCACGTGTGAATAATATAAATAGTCTATTATACAGCATTATTCACATGTGAATAATATAAATACAGTCTATTATACAGCAATATTCACGTGTGAAAAATATAAATACAGTCTAATATAAAGCATTATTCACATGTGAATAACGTACATACAGTCTATTATACAGCATTATTCACATGTGAATAATATAAATGCAGTCTATTATACAGCATTATTCACGTGTGAATAATATAAATACAGTCTATTATACAGCATTATTCACATGTGAATAATATAAATACAGTCTATTATACAGCATTATTCACGTGTGAATAATATAAATACAGTCTATTATACAGCATTATTCACAGGTGAATAATATAAATACAGTCTATTATACAGCATTATTCACAGGTGAATAATATAAATACAGTCTATTATACAGCATTATTCACATGTGAATAATATAAATACAGTCTATTATACAGCATTATTCACATGTGAACAACATAAATACAGTCTATTATACAGCATTATTCACGTGTGAATAATATAAATAGTGTATTATACAGCATTATTCA
>NC_084574.2:37457500-37467500 GCF_033978685.3 Nerophis lumbriciformis | reverse complement strand
TTCATGTAGTAACAATTCATGTCGTAACAATTCATGTAGTAACAATTCATGTCGTAACAATTCATGTCGTAACAATTCATGTAGTAACAATTCATGTAGTAACAATTCATGTCGTAACAATTCATGTAGTAACAATTCATGTAGTAACAATTCATGTAGCAGAGGTGTGGACTCGAGTCACATGACTTGGACTCGAGTCAGACTCGAGTCATGAATTTGATGACTTTAGACTCGACTTGACAAAATGTAAAAAGACTTGCAACTCGACTTAGACTTTAACATCAATGACTTGTGACTTCACTTGGACTTGAGCCTTTTGAATTGACATGACTTGACATGACTTGCTACTTTCCCCAAAACCCAAAGATGAAAAAGTTATTCGGGAGCGCTCCGTATTTTTCATTGTGTACTTGTCTATCAGCGTTGCGTGTGTCAGCTGGTGTGCTCTCAGTACAACAGCCAATCAAATTAGATCTACTTTGTTTTCATCACACAGCATTCATCCAATCAAATTGCAGGACAACCAACGAAGAAAACATGTCCAAACCACACGCCAGTGAACAAAAAATGATACCTAAAATAATTTTGTTTGGGTATAAAAATGACGAGGTGGTCAACACAAAACGGTTTGCAGTATGCAACACATGCGGTTCCAAAATGACTGATGGAGAGGCAACAACTTCCAACTTCGTCCGGCATTTGAAGTTGCACAAAGAACGGTAAGTTTTGAATGTAAGATAACGTTTATTGGCTAAGTAACGTGACTTTTATTTGCTGTGTAGTTAAATCAGTGAGACTGTAAACTCACTGCTAACGTTATAACGTTATTGCAAACACGGGAATCTGTTGCAGTTCACTACCTTATTCATACTTTTTGTTCAGTGATTTTTTTTAAGCAGGGTTACGTTAGTCAATATATCACACGTAACGTTAGACGGCGGTCAGCAGCACCGCGTATTTTAGCCACCTAAAAAAAGACAAAAATAGTCAAATAAAGGTCAGTTAAAATGTATACTATATTATGAATATGTGTACCGTTTTAGCTAGCTTTCTGACATACTGTTGGTTGTTTACCTCAGTGGTCCCCAACCACCGGGCCGCGGCCCGGTACTGGTCCGTGGATCGATTGGTATCGGGCCGCACAATAATTTTTTTTTCTTTTTTCTTTTTTTAATTAAATCAACATAAAAAACACAAGATACACTTACAAGTAGTGCACCAACCCAAAACAACTCTCTCCCCCCTTTTGTTCTGGGCATTGAACATGAAGACTCTTCCTTCACTGTTCCGAGTGGCCATGAGAGTCTTGGCAGTGCCTGCCTCCAGTGCTCCAGTGGAGCGAGTTTTCAGCCATGGTGGCATCATACTACGCCCCCATCGTGCACAAATGACTGACAGACTCTTGGCTAATTTGGTCTTTTGCAAATGCAATGCAGCATAGGGCCCTGACATATAAAAAGTACAACTTTTTTGTTATGTTCACGTATATGTCATGTTTTTTCAATGTTAACACTTTTGTACAAATAAGTACATTTGCACTTTATTTTTCAATGTGTTTGTTCTGTAAAGGAATGAGTTAATGTTTAAAATGACTGGTTAATAGTGCTATTATAAAGTGCAATGTCAGCACAATTTTCTTTCCTGCAATTTAAAATGCACTTGTTTTAATAAATAAATACAGCATTTGAAAAGCATACACAATCTGTGTTAATATATTAGTCTGTGGTTAAAAGGACTTGAAAGGACTCGAAACTCAAAATGCAGGACTTAGGACTTGACTTGAGACTTTCCAGTCTTGACTTTGGACTTGACTCGGGGCTTGCCTGTCTTGACTCGGGACTTGACTCGGACTTGAGGGCAAAGACTTGAGACTTACTTGTGACTTGCAAAACAATGACTTGGTCCCACCTCTGTCATGTAGTAACAATGCATGTAGTAACAATTTGCGGCAGCTTTTTTTTTTTTTTTTTTTAGAAAGTTGCTGTAAAATGTGTGATGTTTTGAAGCTGTTTTCAGTAATATTGTGATTTTATGAATTTGTTATCAAAAGTGTTTCTTGTAACTTAATCTAAAAAAAACCCACAGACTTTCTACAAAAGCCAAAAGCAGTGAAGTTGTCACGTTGTGTAAATGGTAAATCAAAAGAGAATACAACAAATTATTTTCAACTTCTATTCAATTGAATAGACTGCAAAGACAAGATATTTCATGTTCACACTGAGAAACTTTCTTATTTTTTGCAAATATTAGCTCATTTGGAATTTGATGCCTGCTACATGTTTCAAAAAAGCTGGCACGAGTGGCAAAAAAGAGTGAGAAAGTCGAGGAATGCTCACCAAAAGACTTATTTGGAACATCCCACAGGTGAACAGGCAAATTGGGAACAGGTGGGTGCCATGATTGGGGTATAAAAGCAGCTTCCATGAAATGCTCAGTCATTCACAAACAAGGACGGGGCGAGGGTCACCACTTTGTCAACAAATGCCTGAGCAAATTGTTTAAGAACAACATTTCTCAACCAGCTATTGCAAGAAATTTAGGGATTTCACCATCTACGCTCCGTAATATCATCAAAAGGTTCAGAGAATCTGGAGAAATCACTGCACGTAAGCCATGATATTACGCACCTTGGATCCCTCAGGCGGTACTGCATCAACAAGCAACATCAGTGTGTAAAGGATATCACCACATGGGCTCAGGAACACTTCAGAAAACCACTATCAGTAACTACAGTTGGTCGCTACATCTGTAAGTGCAAGTTAAAACTCCACTATGCAAAGTGAAAGTCATTCATCAACAACACCCAGAAACACTTCGCTGGGCCCGAGTTCATCTAAGATGGACTGATACAAAGTGTAAAAGTGTTCTGTGGTCTGACGAGTCCACATTTCAAATTGTTTTTGGAAACTGTGGATGTCGTGTCCTCGGACCAAAGAGGAAAAGAACCATCCGGACTGTTATAGGCGCAAAGTGTAAAAGGCAGCATGTGTGATGGTATGGGGGTGTATTAGTGCCCAAGACATGGGTAACTTACACATCTGTGAAGGCACCATTAATGCTGAAAGGTACATACAGATTTTTGAGCAACATATGTTGCCATCCAAGCAACGTTATCATGGACGCCCCTGCTTATTTCAGCAAGACGATGCCAAGCCACATGTTACAGCAGCATGGCTTCATATTAAAATAGTGCGGGTACTAGACTGGCCTTCCTGTAGTCCAGACATTAAAAATGTGTGGTGCAATATGAAGGCTGAACTATGAGAAGGGAGACTGTTGACCAACTTAAGCTGTACATCAAGCAAGAATGGGAAATAATTCCACTTCAAAAATGTGTCTCCTCAGTTCCCAAACCTTTACTGAGTGTTGTTCAAAGGAAAGGCCATGTAACACACTGGTATGAATGCCTTTTTTGCAATGTGTTGCTGCCATTAAATTCCAAGTTAATGACTATTTGCAAAAATAAGAAAGTTTCTCAGTGTGAACATGAAATATCTTGTCTTTGCAGTCCATTCAATTGAATATAAGTTGAAAAGGATTTGTCGTATTCTCTTTTTATTTACCATTCACACAACGTGACAACTTCACTGCTTTTGGCTTTTAGTACAAACAACAAATACTGTATTGATGTTTTACTCATTTTACACAGCACAGACAAAGACGCTTGACGGCAGTAAAAGTGCAGACTCAGACATCATTGTACTATTTTAGTAGTACTAATAAACAATTGTAATGAGGGACAAGCATCACTGGCCAACACTCCTGAGGGACTGCTCACACGTCACATTCTTCTACATAGCATTTTGTATTCAACTTATCAATGGAGATATTCTTTCTTGCTTATTCAAATGCTCACTGGATGGAGACAGAATGTATTCAATCCCAACCTGAGTGGATGGAAACACGACCCCCCCCCCCCTCTATTGACTCACTATTGGACCACTTTCCTTTTTGTGGGGAACATTTTCTCTTAGTGGGACCACAAAACCAGACTTTATGTCTTCAGTCAATGCAGATGCTTTGAAGCGTTCAAGCACTGCAGGGTTTCCCCGAGATTGCCACTATATACCTAGATTTCCATTATATACCTAGATTGCAACTATATATCTAGATTTCCATTATATACCTAGATTGCCATTATATACCTAGATAGCAACTATATATCTAGATTTCCATTATATACCTAGATAGCCACTATATATCTAGATTTCCATTATATACCTAGATTGCCATTATAAACCTAGATTGCCACTATATACCTAGATTGCCATTATATACCTAGATTGCCACTATATACCTAGATTTCCATTATATACCTAGATTGCCAGTTTATACCTAGATTGCCATTATAAACCTAGATTGCCACTATATACCTAGATTGCCATTATATACCTAGATTGCCACTATATACCTAGATTTCCATTATATACCTAGATTGCCAGTTTATACCTAGATTGCCATTATATACCTAGATTGCCACTATATACCTATATTTCCATTATATACCTAGATTGCCAATTTATACCTAGATTGCCATTATATACCTAGATTGCCATTATATACCTAGATTGCCATTATATACCTAGATTGCCACTATATACCTAGATTGGCATTATATACCTAGATTGCCACTATATACCTAGATTGCCAATATATACCTAGATTGCCACTATATACCTAGATTTCCATTATATACCTAGATTGCAACTATATATCTAGATTTCCATTATATACCTAGATTGCCAGTTTATACCTAGATTGCCATTATATACCTAGATTGCCATTATATACCTAGATTGCCACTATATACCTAGATTGGCATTATATACCTAGATTGCCACTATATACCTAGATTGCCAATATATACCTAGATTGCCAGTTTATACCTAGATTGCCATTATATACCTATATTGCCACTATATACCTAGATTGCCATTATATACCTAGATTGCCACTATATACCTAGATTGCCATTATATACCTAGATTGCCACTATATACCTAGATTGCCATTATATACCTAGATTGCCATTATATACCTAGATTGCCACTATATACCTAGATTGCCACTATATACCTAGATTGCCACTATATACCTAGATTGCCACTATATACCTAGATTGCCAATATATACCTATATTTCCATTATATACCTAGATTGCCACTATATACCTAGATTGGCATTATATACCTAGATTGCCACTATATACCCAGATTGCCACTAATGCGCGAGGCTATTTATAGCACCGCTGCCAAGCACGAGGCACCTGTTGCCATTGTTTCCAAACGAGCGAACGATCATGGAATCAGCCGGAGAAAAATCGCAAACGAGTCTTAAACCGAAAAGAAAACTGCAGTCATTCCGTGAAGAATATTCAAAAGCCTATCCGGGAATAATTATCCGTTCCAAAAAGGGTGAAAACTACGCGAATTGCACCTTGTGCAGACAAGATTTTTCGATCAGACACGGAGGAATTAGCCATGTAAAAGACCACGTTGGGACAAAAAAACACAAGTCTAATGCCGTTGCTAGCGATACAAGTGGAACACTTTCAACGTTTTTCGGATTTTAGCCACAAAAAGGTAATGACACCAATGTTATCTATTGGAATTGTTTAGTACTGTTATACTGTTAAAAGTGTTTATACTATTTATGCTTTCAAGTCCAAGTTGAAGAAATCTTGTTAAATGTTGACAGCATAACTACCAAAATACAGAAGTATGTCCTTAATATTTTTGCAGTGCTATTTCTGTTGAAAAGTTCAAATGATTACATTAGAGATGTGATGTGCCACTTTTCAAGTGTCTGATGGCTTCAATTAATTTTCATTCATTTTTCATATTTTGAATTCTTTTGAAAGGCTTACAAAAAAACTACTTTTGAATTGTAATTCCATGCTATTGACAGGACTATTAATTTTAATGAAGTTAGCTTACCATGTTTACAGTATGATAATTGTGATAGAAATGTGAATTTTAGGCACAGAATATTTTTTACAATTGAACAAGGCAGTAGATTATACAAGCTTGGACAGAAAGTTAATAATGACACCAATTTTTTTTTTAATGGAATTGTTTAGTACTGTTTTACCATTTGTTTACTGTAAAAAGTGTTTATACTGTTCATACTTTCAATGAACAAATTGAAGTCTTGTGAAAGGTTGACAGGATAACTGGCATTAACTGTCAAAATAATTTCAAACTATTGAAGTTAGCTTACAGAATAAACATGTCAATCAACCCATATGATTTTTGCTGTAATATTTTTGTTTTGAAAAGTCACTGTGACTGATAGAAAAGTGATGGTTTTAGCAACATTTTAACCTGTCTGAATGATAATAATCATTTTGCGTCGGGGGGCGAAGCCCTGAACCCTCCACCAGGACTTTGTCCTGGACCTACCGGGGCCTGCGGCCCTTGGACCCTGGCTACTAGGTTTTTCTGATTTCAAAAGTTGGCAGGTATGAAGGCGCCATTAATGCTGAAAGGTACATACAGGTTTTGGAGCAACATATGTTGCCATCCAAGCAACGTTACCATGGACGCCCCTGCTTATTTCAGCAAGACAATTCCAAGCCACGTGTTACATCAACGTGGTTTCATAGTAAAAAAGTGCGGGTACTAGACTGGCCTGCCTGTAGTCCAGACTTGTCTCCCATTGAAAATGTGTGGCGCATTATGAAGCCTAAAATACCACAACGGAGACCCCCAGACTGTTGAACAACTTAAGCTGTACATCAAGCAAGAATGGGAAAGAATTCCACCTGAGAAGCTTAAAAAATGTGTCTCCTCAGTTCCCAAACGTTTACTGAGTGTTGTTAAAAGGAAAGGCCATGTAACACAGTGGTGAACATGCCCTTTCCCAACTACTTTGGCACGTGTTGCAGCCATGAAATTGTAAGTTAATTATTATTTGCAAAAAAAAATAAAGTTTATGAGTTTGAACATCAAATATGTTGTCTTTGTAGCATATTCAACTGAATATGGGTTGAAAAGGATTTGCAAATCATTGTATTCCGTTTATATTTACATCTAACACAATTTCCCAACTCATATGGAAACGGGGTTTGTATATATATATAGCTGTAATTCACTGAATTTCTAGTAATTCATATATATATATATATAATATATAAATTAAAGAATGAAGATAGGGATGATGTTCGTTAAGAAATTATCGATATCAGAATCAGAAATACTTTATTAATCCCCGTCGATGCCATTAGGTAATCCTCTTATCGAATCTCTTATTGAATCCAGATAGGTTGTTGTGTGTGCACTGAGTTCCAAAAGCATAGATGTTATGTGACCGGGCTGGCACGCTGTTTATATGGAGGAAAAGCGGACGTAATTGAGGACAGCATGCGGCCGTTAAAGGGTGAAGGTTTCAGGTGAGAGAGGACGCTAAAGGCACGCCCCCAATATTGTTGTCCGGGTGGAAATCGGGAGAAATTCGTGAGAATGGTTGCTCCTGGGAGATTTTCGGGAGGGGCACTGAAAAACCGGGACTCTCCCGGGAAAATCGGGAGGGTTGGCAAGTACATACCTGCCAACTACTCCGGTTTTCCCGTAATTAGTACGGTTTTCATCAACCTATTCCGGGTTACAATTGCAGTGATAAAAAATACGGTTTTTCATTAATTAAAAAAAAAAATTTTTTTAAAATGCGCGAGGCTATTTATAGCACCGCTGCCAAGCACGAGGCACCTGTTGTCATTGTTTCCAAACGAGCGAACGATCATGGAATCAGCCGGAGAAACATCGCAAACGAGTCTTAAACCGAAAAGAAAACTGCAGTCATTCCGTGAAGAATATTCAAAAGCCTATCCGGGAATAATTATCCGTTCCAAAAAGGGTGAAAACTACGCGAATTGCACCTTGTGCAGACAAGATTTTTCGATCGGACACGGAGGAATTAGCGATGTAAAAGACCACGTTGGGACAAAAAAACACAAGTCTAATGCCGTTGCTAGCGATACAAGTGGAAAACTTTCAACGTTTTTCGGATTTTAGCCACAAAAAGGTAATGACACCAATGTTATCTATTGGAATTGTTTAGTACTGTTATACTGTTAAAAGTGTTTATACTATTTATGCTTTCAAGTCCAAGTTGAAGAAATCTTGTTAAATGTTGACAGCATAACTACCAAAATACAGAAGTATGTCCTTAATATTTTTGCAGTGCTATTTCTGTTGAAAAGTTCAAATGATTACATTAGAGATGTGATGTGCCACTTTTCAAGTGTCTGATGGCTTCAATTCATTTTCATTAATTTTTCATATTTTGAATTCTTTTGAAAGGCTTACAAAAAAACTACATTTGAATTGTAATTCCATGCTATTGACAGGACTATTAATTTTAATGAAGTTAGCTTACCATGTTTACAGTATGATAATTGTGATAGAAATGTGAATTTTAGGCACAGAATATTTTTTACAATTGAACAAGGCAGTAGATTATACAAGCTTGGACAGAAAGTTAATAATGACACCAATTTTTTTTTTAATGGAATTGTTTAGTACTGTTTTACCATTTGTTTACTGTAAAAAGTGTTTATACTGTTTATACTTTCAATGAACAAATTGAAGTCTTGTGAAAGGTTGACAGGATAACTGGCATTAACTGTCAAAATAATTTCAAACTATTGAAGTTAGCTTACAGAATAAACATGTCAATCAACCCATATGATTTTTGCTGTAATATTTTTGTTTTGAAAAGTCACTGTGACTGATAGAAAAGTGATGGTTTTAGCAACATTTTAACCTGTCTGAATGCTAATAATCATTTTGCGTCGGGGGGCGAAGCCTGAACCCCCCACCAGGACTTTGTCCTGGACCTACCGGGGCCTGCGGCCCCTGGACCCTGGCTACTAGGTTTTTCTGATTTCAAAAGTTGGCAGGTATGAAGGTGCCATTAATGCTGAAAGGTACATACAGCTTTTGGAGCAACATATGTTGCCATCCAAGCAACGTTACCATGGACGCCCCTGCTTATTTCAGCAAGACAATTCCAAGCCACGTGTTACATCAACGTGGCTTCATAGTAAAAAAGTGCGGGTACTAGACTGGCCTGCCTGTAGTCCAGACCTGTCTCCCATTGAAAATGTGTGGCGCATTATGAAGCCTAAAATAGCACAACGGAGACCCCCGGACTGTTGAACAACTTAAGCTGTACATCAAGCAAGAATGGGAAAGAATTCCACCTGAGAAGCTTAAAAAATGTGTCTCCTCAGTTCCCAAACGTTTACTGAGTGTTGTTAAAAGGAAAGGCCATGTAACACAGTGGTGAACATGCCCTTTCCCAACTACTTTGGCACGTATTACAGCCATGAAATTCTAAGTTAATTATTATTTGCAAAACAAAAATAAGGTTTATGAGTTTGAACATCAAATATGTTGTCTTTGTAGTGCATTCAACTGAATATGGGTTGAAAATGATTTGCAAATCATTGTATTCCGTTTATATTTACATCTAACACAATTTCCCAACTCAAATGGAAACGGGGTTTGTATATATATATAGCTGTAATTCACTGAATTTCTAGTAATTCATATATATATATATATATATATATATATATATATATATATATATATATAATATATAAATTAAAGACTGAAGATAGGGATGATGTTCGTTAAGAAATTATCGATATCAGAATCAGAAATACTTTATTAATCCCCGTCGATGCCATTAGGTAATCCTCTTATCGAATCTCTTATTGAATCCAGATAGGTTGTTGTGTGTGCACTGAGTTCCAAAAGCATAGATGTTATGTGACCGGGCCGGCACGCTGTTTATATGGAGGAAAAGCGGACGTAATTGAGGACAGCATGCGGCCGTTAAAGGGTGAAGGTTTCAGGTGAGAGAGGACGCTAAAGGCACGCCCCCAATATTGTTGTCCGGGTGGAAATCGGGAGAAATTCGTGAGAATGGTTGCTCCTGGGAGATTTTCGGGAGGGGCACTGAAATTCGGGACTCTCCCGGGAAAATTGGGAGG